>NC_052500.1:47639086-47651243 GCF_016617805.1 Bactrocera tryoni | reverse complement strand
GCGCGAGTTGCGTCGTCAAACGACTCCACCACTTTCAAAACCAAAAACAAGTATTTTCTAATTTTTATTCCTCCTAAAATGTAAGTTGAATCTTCAGGATCCAGCTACATACATAAGCATATTAAAATTTTCGTAAAATACATAAAATAAGGAAATATTCGATAAGCAAGCATTAAATTCGGCAAAATGAAATCAAATGCCATATTTATTTTAAGATTAAGATATTTAAGATATGCCGGGGTCGTTGATGCTGAGGGAATGTCAAGTCAACAGCAACGGCTTTGAGGTAAATTTAACAAATAAGATTTTTATAAGAGAATAAAATAATTAATAATAAACTGGACAGCAAGCCGCAGAGTACGGTAAATTAGCCGGAGTTTTATTATTCAAACGAAAGATATGTAATTTCCGATTAAATTGCAAAATACATAAATAAGGAAATATTCATAAGCTTAAGCATTAAATTCCTTTAAAAATGAAATCAAATGCCACTGTTATTTAAGATTAAGATATTTAAGATATGCCGGGTCGTTGATGCTGAGGAATGTCAAGTCAGCACAACGGCTTCAAGTAAATGTAGCAAATAAGATTTGTATAAAGAATAAGAGAATTAATAATAAACTGGACGGCAAGCCGCACTGTACGGTAAACCGGAGTTTTATTATTCAAACGAAAGATATGTATTTGCGATAAATTACATATCATATCGTAATTCACGCGATTCAACAAAATTAGTACAAAAATGTCACGTGACCCAAAGTACATGAAAAAAAAGTTGGTCCACGGTCTGCATATTTATCCTTGAAATGTTGATGGATCGGTAAAAATAAAAAAAAATCTTGTAAAATGAAGTTGTAGTTGTAGTCTGTCGAGCCGAATTTTTTAATTTCGAAAAATTTTCCAACTACGGAATTTAGAAAAAAAGTATGCGTTTTACGTCATAAATGTCACACTTTAATTATGTTTATAAAATTTTTTAATAAAAATATCGAAAATCCGGCTCGACAAGACTATAGAGAAAACATTTTCGAATATTCTAAAAAAAAATCGCATCAAAAAATGTTAAAAACTGTATGAGTTATCCTGCAGACCATGCAGGGAAAAGTAGTTTCGAGAAAAACGGGTGTAAGCTTTTATGTGCCTCAAACGAAGGACAGCTACCTGTGTGCATTAAACTCTCGTCGGGCTGTCTGATTTTCTACCATAACTTTGTATCAATGGGGAATTTTTACAATCAACTTTCACAGAAATACACCTAAAACTATAAAGAATAATAACCTATAAAAAATCAATTTTGTGAAAATTGTGGACAACAATATTAGTGTATTACTCAGTTAAAAAATGGCATCAAGTCGATGTAAAAATGGTGTTGATTCATTCTGTTTTATTTCCGTGAATTTATTAAAGTTAGAAGTAAAAAATTTGCTTTGTCAACAAATTTTAAACTTTACGAAGCCTATGAAGCCTATTTTAACCTAAAAGTCAGTAATCAAAATGAAAATTGGGTACCTCACTTCGCTTGTGTTAATTGTAAAAACACTTTAGAAGGGAAGAAATCAAAACTAATGATTTTTAAAATTGTAGAGCAAATTTAAATTACATCCTTGTAATTTTGTTATTTCTAGCATGGTATCGAGGAGAAAATCGACACATGAATTTTGCGGTGCCAAGGATTTGGAGAAAACCTAGTGATTATTTCCATGACTGTTACTTTTGTATGGTTAACTCAAGTAAGCGTCGATCTGGTGAAAATGCAGAAACAATTTTTTATCCAGATATTCCTTCATTATCATCTCCGATACCTCATGATGATTTGCCTGTGCCGGTACGTTCAAGATCAGATAGCTCAGAAGTTCAACCGTCACAAAGTTCAACAGGATCCAGTGCACCACTAACCAACATTGATGGTAGTGATTTCATAACAAAGTCGCAAAGTTTTGGGCCACATTTTATTAGCTCAAGTGAATTTGATGATTTGGTGCGAGATCTGAACTTACCCAAAAGTAAAGCAGAAATATTAGGTTCACGATTAAAGCAATGGAACTTACTTGAAGATGATGTAAATATAACTGATCAAAGAGAGCGTCATAAAACTTTTTCATGTTTTTTCACAAAAGAAGCCGGTATTTGTTACTGCAATAACGTAACTGATTTATTTAATGAAATTGGAATACCATTCGTAGCATCTGAATGGCGGCTTTTTATCGATAGCTCTTCGAAAAGCTTAAAAGCAGTTCTGCTCCATAACGGAAATGTATTGCCAAGTCTTCCTCTAGCACACTCTGTATTGTTGAAATAAAGTTAGGATAGTATAAAAATCATACTAGAAAAATTAAAATACACAGAAAACCAATGGCCAGTAATCGGTGATTTTAAAATGGTTGGTTTTCTTATGGGAATGCAAGGTAGATTTACAAAATACCCTTGTCACCTTTGTTTATGGGACAGCAGAGCTGACTCAGTAAATTATCAGCAGCGTAAATGGCCTGATCGCGTCGAATTTAAGATTGGAAAACATAACGTAAAGTCGGAACCAATCGTAGAGCCCGAAAATATTTTAATGCCACCGCTACATACAAAATTAGGGTTAATGAAGCAATTTGTAAAAGCACTGGGTCCAAACTCTGAAGCGTTCGAATATTTAAGGGGCTTTTTCCCGAAATTATCTGAAGCTAAAGTTAAAGCAGGTATTTTCGTAAGACCGCAAATAAAACAAATAATGAAGAGTGATGACTTTACGAAGCTTCTCAATGCTCGTGAAAAACGAGCCTGCGAAAGTTTTAAAGCAGTAGTTGGTGGTTTTCTGGGAAATCATCGAGCTAGTAACTATGCAGAATTGGGTAAAAAAATACTTAAAAGCTTCAAAATTATGGGCTGCAGAATGTCTCTTAAATTTCATGTGCTACATTCTCATCTGGAAGAATTTAAAGACAACATGGGGGCCTACTCCGAGGAGCAAGGAGAACGTTTTCACCAAGATGTGATGGACTTTGAACGTCGATATCAAGGGCAGTACAACGAGAATATGATGGGAGATTATATTTGGGGTTTAATACGAGAGAGCTCATATGAGCATAAAAGAAATACCAAAAATATTCACTTTTAGACAGTAATTTCTTTTTATTTTACATTTATATATTATTGTTTATCACACATCTTCAATAAAAACAACTCTTGTATCTAAAAAAAGTTATATAATTATAATCTATAGTGAAATTTTAGAAAAAATATAAAAATCAGTCATTTCTGCTTAAAAATCGAAAAATTGCTCTAAGTTCTACAAAAGCAAACTTTAACTGGAAAAAAAATTGTTTCCTTATTTTTGTCATAGGAGAAACTAAAATTTAACATGTAGATGTCAGACCCAAAAATCGTGTTGACCTGTGTAATGACTCTATAATATTGCCGATTGAGTGAAACATTTTAGCTAACTTTATTTTTGAAGAAATATTGAACAAAATTTAATTGTTAAATTTGGCATTGATAGGTTTTCAGTTCATGCTTCAGTACTTGCACGAGCTGAGTTTTATAAGCCCGCAAATCAAGATCTTTCAGCTAATACTTCTATCAAGTAGTTAGACCCAGCCCCAGTTATTGCGCCTGATGACGATGACTCAATGGACCCTCTAGAGTAAACGTGGGCCGTAACCGATCCATCTTTGATAGAATACTTGAAAAAAAACGTAAGAAGCCCTACAATGAACAAATATAAATGATCACTCTGTGTCAATTTAGTCATGTCCATTTGTACGTCCGCTGTCTGTGTTTTTGTTTGTCTATGGATATGCAAACTAGTCCCTCAGATTTGAGGTATCGATCAGAAATTTCGCACACGTACTTTTTCCCGATACCCTGTGCAGAAATTTGACATGCATTATTTTCTATGGCAATAGTGTAATCTCCGAAGAAATTGTTCGGATCTCACCATTATAACAAATAAATGTCATACAAACTGCCCGATCAAAATCAAGATAAAGAATTTTTTTTTATACTCCTTTGCTATAAAAAATGCACCTGTTGAGGATTCTTCGAAGCAGTGCAAACACAACGTTTTCCCACAAAAGAAAATAGGGGGTGAGGACTTGCAAAAATGTTCATAAATGTTAATACACTGCGAAAGCGCCTTTTTATATTATTCACAATAGCATATATATTAGATATGGTATCACTATATATGGAAACAAGTAAGGAAGTTTTAAGTTCTGTAGTAACGAACCCAGGTAACTTCTAGGTGTAACCGAACATTTTATACTCTCGGGACTTGCAAAAATAAAACGCGATTATAGCCGAGTTAACAACAGCGCGCCAGTCGTTTCTTCTTTTCGCTACGTGGCGCCAATTGGATATTCCAAGCGAAGCCAGGTCCTTCTCCACTTGGTCCTTCCAACGGAGTGGAGGTCTTCCTCTTCCTCTGCTTCCCCCGGCGGGTACAGCATCGAATACTTTCAGAGCTGGAGTGTTTTCGTATATTCGGACAACATGACCTAGCCAGCGTAGCCGCTGTCTTTTAATTCGCTGAACTATGTCAATGTCATCGCATATCTCATACAGCTCATCGTTCCATCGATTGCTATTCGCCATGGCCAACGCGCAAAGAACCTTCCTCTCGAAAACTCGCAGCGCCGACTCATCACCTGTTCTCATCGTCCAAGCCTCTGCACCATATAGCAGGACGGGAATAATGAATGACTTATAGAGTTTGGTTTTTGTTCGTAGAAAGAGGACTTTACTTCTCAATTGCCTACTCAGTCCGAAGTAGTACCTGTGGGCAAGAGTTATCCTGCGTGGAATTTCCAGGCTATCATTGTTGGTGGTGTTTATACTGGTTCCCAAATATACGAAACATCTACAACTTCAAAGTTATGACTGACAACAGTGACGTGAGAGCCTAGTCGGGAGTACGACGACTGTTTGTTTGACAGGAGGTATTTTGTCTTGCCCTCGTTCACTGCCAGACCCATTTTCTGGGCTTCCTTGTCCAGCCAGGTTGAAGAAGTCGCACGATAGGGAGTCACCTTGTCTGAAACCTCGTTTGGGATCGAACGGCTCGGAGAGGTCCTTCCCGATTCTGACGGAGCTTTTGGTGTTGTTCAACGTCAGTTTACATGGCCGTATTAGTTTTGCGGGGATACCAAATTCAGACATCGCGGCATAAAGGCAGCTCCGTTACGTGCTGTCGAAAGCAGTTTTGAAATCGACGAAGATGTGGTGTGTGTCGATTCTTATTTCACGGGTCTTTTCCAAGATTTGGCGCATGGTGAATATCTGGTCGGTTGTTGATTTTCCAGGTCTGAAGCCACACTGATAAGGTCCAATCAGTTTGTTGACGGTGGGCTTTAATCTTTCACACAATACTCTCGATAGAACCTTATATGCGATGTTGAGGAGGCTAATCCCACGGTAGTTGGCGCAGATTGTGGGGTCTCCTTTTTTATGGATTGGGCATAGCACACTTAAATTCCAATCGTTGGGCATGCTTTCGTCCGACCATATTTTACAAAGAAGCTGATGCATGCTCCCTAACAGTTCTTCGCCGCCGTGTTTGAATAGCTCGGCCGGCAATCCGTCGGCCCCTACCGCTTTGTTGTTTTTCAGTCGGGCAATTGCTATTCGAACTTCTTCATGGTCGGGTAATGGAACGTCTGCTCCATCGTCATCGATTGGGTAATCGAGTTCTCCTTCTCCTGGTGTTGTGCGTTCTCTGCCATTCAGCAGGCCGGAGAAGTGTTCCCTCCATAATTTAACTATGCTCTGGGTATCAGTGACTAGATCGCCTATGGGGGTTCAACAAGAGTATGCTCCGGTCTTGAAACCTTCTATTAGCCGCCGCCGTCGTAGAATTCTCGAGCGTTACCCCTGTCGGTCAGCTTATCAAGCTCTTCGTACTCACGCATTTCGGCCCCTTTCTTCTTCTGTCTGCAAATGCGTCTCGCTTCCCTCTTCAACTCTCGTTATCTATCCCATCCCGCATGTGTAGTGGTCGATCGTAACGTTGCGAGGTAGGCAGCCTGTTTTCTCTCCGCTGCGACACGGCACTCCTCGTCGTACCAGCTGTTCTTTTGCACTTTCCGAAAATTAATGGTTTCGGTTGCAGCTGTACGTAAGGAGTTCGAAATGCCGTCCCACAGTTCCCTTATGTCGAATGGTTGACGAGTGCTCTCAGAGAGCAGGAGTGCAAGCCGAGTAGAAAAAGATATTACTTTAAGTATTTTATCTCATGGGAGACCAAAAATATAAGTCAAATTATGGTTTTGTTATCAAATTTGCTTATTATTTACTGAAATAGATTGCAAATAAAATGTAGTTAACGACAAAAAAAAAAAATTTATGTAAATGGCTCACCCAATGGTAATATGGAATGTAAGTGTATGTAAAGCTTATTGATGCAGACATTAAGTTCACAAAATAAAATGATTGTCACTAAAATTTCATACTAAGAGATCTTAAGAACTTTTCCGAATATATAAGTTAGTGAGTACACGCTGCTTCTCTTGAACTTCTTGTTCCTTAGCCTATGCTAAAACTTTCACATATAGTATATGAATTAGCATTCGTGGTATACAAAAGAGGACGGCTAGTTTTTATAGTAGGCTACCATTTATAGATACAAAAACTTAAATGTTTGCTTTTCGGTCAGATACTTACCATAGCAACCCTAGTGTACTTTTGATTGTGATTATGTATCGGTCTCCTTCCTGTCATGTTGCGCCCATCCGATTATAAATTAGCGCTTAAAACTCGCTGCTTTGACAGAATTAATTGTGGCTTTTTATAAATAGCATCTGTTTTTTATAATTTCGCAAAATATGCTGCACGCAATGCATGGATTCACATATAATACATGCGCCGGAAGCAAGCGGAAATTTAGGAGAAGGAATCATACAACGACTACCCTTTCAAATTATATTAATGCGACGTTGCTGACAGGAAAACTGTTAATTTAGAAATGGCTTCGTCTCTTGTTATCAAATTTAAAACTAATTTAAATTATAATCGCCTCAGAAAATATTATTATTGTACAGGTTTATACATCATATGCAGAACTGCATTATGGAAAGCTTTTAAATATTAATTCCGTAACTACAGAGATAAGGGATTTTACTCTAAAACGACCTACTCAGTCAAAAACAGCACTTATTAGGAAAAGCATGGCTTACGCGTGGTTTTCTATAAAGTAATTTTTTTTCAGAGCTTATCTTTTTTGATTTAAAATTCAATTAATAATGTAAATATTTAATTCGGAAGAGCGTTTGAAATCGTGAACATTTATTACCAAAATAAAAGTTCTTTTCGTGCGGAGCTATTGCTGCTGTGGAAAAATTAAAAAGGTTCACAAACTAGTTTCGGATGCCCTTAAAGTGAAGTTGTTCGAGACAGATACGAGCCCCAAAGATATAAAAGAAAGGTATTGGATATATTGTGAATAAATATTTTGGTAAGCGAAAGCTCTGTGCTAAGTGGGTCCCTCGCATGCCCATAATCCAACAAAAACAGCAACGACTTTCTGATTCTGAGGATTGTTTGAAACTCTTTCATCGTAATAAAAGCGAATTTGTGCGCCGATATGTAACAATAGATAAAACAAGGCTCCATGATTTCACACTGCAGGCCAAGCCGAGTGGACTGCACACCATGAACCCACCCCAAAATGTGGAAAGACACAAAAGTCGGCTGTCAAGTTTATGGCATCAGTATTTTGGGATGCACATTTTATAATATTCATCGACTATTTTAGGTAAGCGGCTATTACATTGCATTAATGGAGGATTTTAAGGATAAACCTGTGAAAAAACGGCCTAATTTGAAAAGGAAGAAAGTACTACCACCGTATTCTCTAGATCTAGCTCCAGTGACTATTACCTGTTCTCAGACTTCAAAGGAATGCTAGCTAAAAAGAAATTTAGCAACAATGAAGAGGTAATCGCAAAAATTGAGGTTTTTTTTGAGGCTTAAAATAATTGTATAATAAAAATGGCATAATCATTGTATCGCCCTCTAAGATAACTGTATTAGATAATAAACTCAAAAGTTATCAAAAACAAATTTTACTAGTTAGCCTGCATACAAACTTTTCAGCCCACCTGTTAAATATACATATTATATAAACTATTTCATGAAAGTCCACTGAAATTAAAAACGCAATAGAGGACTTAAGTAATAGTTAACTAGGCAATTTCGTACTACCTACGAAATATTTTCCTTACTGGGATACTTCTGCATTTAACCTCGTTTTAGGCATAAATATTCGCATGTCTACTATTTAATTAAAATTTTAAATTTCGCGATTGTGGATGGAGTTCTTGTTATTATTGTTGTATGTCCAAGCAGTACATACAGTTGATGCCTGGTTTCATCATCGTTTTTGTTTTTCATTTGTTTTTTTATAATCTGCTCTTAATTGATGGCACGTGCAACGGCCCAGCAAGCCGGCCGGCGAACTAGTTTAAGAGCAAAACACAACAACGTCAATGAAATTTTGGTATATTCACAAACGCGATAGAAGTAAAAGCTTGGTATTGGTCTATGTGGAATTAGTTAGTGTTGTTATTTTTATTTTTTTGCTGTTGCTGCGGCAAAAACTTGTAACAGGAAATGGCGTTGACAGCAGTTGCAGTAATGCGGTCGCTGGTTTGAATTTAAATATTATTGTACCTATGACCAGGGTTATCCGGGATTATCACACCCTTGAAAGTTAGTTGGAGAAAAAATTAGTAATTGTAAACAGAACATTTTCTTCTTCTTGATTAAGGTTGTATCTGTCTAGTCGACGGATTTCAGCATCAAATGCAAAGTGTTACTAACGGTGGGGACCATTGAAATGCTTTTGTAAAGGTTGATCTCGCGAAATGTCTTACGAAAGAAAATAGCCTATTGTTGGCAGCTTCAGAAAGACGATTGATGGAATATATGGAATTGAATCGATTTGCTTTTTAATATACATAACTTAACTTTAAATTTAGTTTTGGTTTTTGCAAATTCGGTTTTAATACCTTCATCAGTTTGCCTCGAAGATTGTAACAGAAATCGTCGGAGAACATATAAGGTATATATCTACATATGTATATACATAAAGTATTAGCGTGACGAGCTGACTCGATTTAGCCATGCTCACATGCAAAGAATATTCGTCTGCGGAGTTGTCGAATCCGGACTACTCACCGGTCCCATTCAAGATAAAGTTCCTTTTATCCCTTTTTTTATAAAAAATAAACTTGAAGAAAGTTTTATAACTTCAGTGCAGCCAAAAGTAACGTTTTTCTGTTTCTTTTATTCTAAAAAAGCTTCTTCTTCTTTTATTTAACTCCTTTTACAGCTGATGTTATAATTCGGGGTGTAACTTACAGAAGCGTGATCTCTGAGGAAACAATTTTTATCTTCGTCGATTTCTTATCAGTCGGAAAATAGGTTATAATGACCTTAAACTCTTAATAGCTAATGAGATCTATTTGACCGAAAACAAAACAAATAAAATCACCGCGAACAACAACAATTACTAAAGCTAAAGCCATTGTCCGGAAAAGCAAAGCCGTCCCATTTTACTGTTTGAAGCAAATAACACAATAATTCAATGAAGAATATTGGAAAACGTTTAAATGACGCACAAATTTTTGGACGGCTGAGTCGAAAAAACAACTCCTGCCAAAGTAGCACATCAAAAATCTGCTAAATTTCGCAAAACGCATAGGTATAAGTACCTCATTTTTTGGAAAAATGTACTATGAACTATGAACTATGCCCTTTCCTGACATGTAGTGGGTCCAATTGTTCGCATTAACAGGAAAATTTATATTTATCAATATTTAGACTTAATAAGGAAGGAAATCAAACAATTTAATTTCAATTGCATCCTCCTTTGCTGGAATTTTATGCAGGATAACGCCCCTTAACATACAGCAAAAGCCACAAATGATGGGCTTGACACGCATCATTTAAGCGTAATGATGCGATCCCACTTCTGAATATTGACACGATGCACATGAGCAGTAAGAACGAATTTTTATGGTAACCAAATTAAATTTATTTAAAAAAACAATTAATAAAGAAATACAAAAATAAATTAGCGTAATATTATAGCAGTCGATCTGTCTTCGATGGTTGTTGCTCTTCGACTTCTTTCCAACAACTAACACCGAGTCGTATTTTCTGTGGCAAAATAAGCTTGGAAGCGTATTTTCGTGGCAAATACGCTCAGAGGTGTATTTCAGTGCCGTGACAGGCTTAAGGCCGGTGGTCTAGAATTTTAAAAAAATCGATTTTCGATCTATCGCTGGGACTACGATCAAATTTTAATTTTAAGAACTTCGATTTTTTTACGATCTAAAACTGGTCCAAAAATGGCTGTTTTCAGAATTTGAAATTCAAAAGCGCGAAATTATTTTAATTTTCAATTGTTTTTTTTTGGTTGTAGTCCCACCGATAGCTGCAATCCGACTGATAAATAATTTATTTGGTTTTTATGTTTCGGATGTTCAGAAGAGTCAAAATCAACAACGCCGCCTGGAGTCATCTTTTAAGATAGCTTTTTTGGACGCCATTTTTAATATTGTTAAAAATTTTTTTTATTTAACAAAAACATATTTTTGTACTTTTCATAAGTGTATAAATAAACTGTAAAAATTTTTAATTAATTGTGGTTTTTTAAACCTTAAAAAAAATCCAGAAAACACCCTTAATTTGAGGGTTATAGGCCACCGGGACCCCTTAAGAAAGCAAACATAAATGTTTTAAATTGGTCAGTGCAAGGACCTGATCTTAATCAAATAGAAAACTTGTTTAACGATATTAAATTTAAAACTGGTGCTAAAAATGAACAAATTTGAACATTAATGGAAGGTATTAAGGAAGCTTGGTATTTCATCTCAAAGGAGAGATACGAGAAGACTGTAGAAAGCGTGGTACGCAGGTGTTTTGCTGTAATGGGAAATCGGAAATACATATAGTATATTAGAAACTTAAGTGTATACTGGCACCAAATATTTAATTGAGTTTCATTGATTTAACACGATTTTGCAGGTTTGGTAAACTGTACTATTTGAGTTTAAAAGCCATTTTAGAGTTCAAGTTTTTCAAATAATACTAAATATTCCTGAATTACTAATTGGTATTTTTTACTTAAATAAGTAAACAAATAAACATAGTTTTAGTACTTTTTATACTCTCGCACCAAAGTTGCTAAGGAGAGTATAATAGTTTTGTTCACATAACGGTTGTTTGTAAGTCCTAAAACTAAAAGAGAGATAAGGTTATATATACCAAAGTGATCAGGGTGACGAGTAGAGTTGAAATCCGGATGTCTGTCTGTCCGTCCGTCCGTCTGTCCGTTCGTCCGTGCAAGCTGTAACTTAAGTAAAAATTGAGATATCATGATGAAACTTGGTACACTCCATAAGAAGGTTAAGTTCGAAGATGGGCAAAAACGGCCCACTGCCACGCCCACAAAATGGAGAAAATCGAAAACCTATAAAGTGTCATAACTAAGCCATAAATAAAGATATTAAATTGAAAATTTGGCACAAAGGATCGCATTAGGGAGGGGCATATTTGGACGTCATTTTTATGGAAAAGTGGGCGTGGTCCCGCCCCAACCAAACAACCAAACTCTATAGAGTCGTTTCCTTCAGGCATTTCCATATACAGTTCAAAAATGGAAGAAATCGCTTAATAACCACGCCCACCTCCCATACAAAAGTTATGTTGAAAATCACTAAAAGTACGTTAACCGACTAACAAAAAACGTCAGAAACACTAAATTTTACGGAAGAAATGGCAGAAGGAATTTGCACCCAGGCTTTTTTTAAAAATTTAAAATGGGCGTGGCGCCGCCCACTTATGGACCAATAACCATACCTCAGGAACTACTGAACCGATTTCAATGAAATCCGGTATATAATATTAACACCCTGATGACATGTACGAAATCGGTTCACATCACGCCTTCTTCCAATATAACGCTATTTTGAATTCCATCTGATGCCTTTTCTGTATAATACGAGTATATACATAAGGAACCAATGATGATAGCGGAATAAAACTTTACACAAATACGGTATTTGAAAAATATGTAAATGACGGATAATGAAATCTCGATTATCACTTTATCATGCGAGAGTATAAAATGTTCGGTGACACCCGAACTTAGCCCTTCCTTACTTGGTTG
>NC_052500.1:47593242-47639049 GCF_016617805.1 Bactrocera tryoni | reverse complement strand
GGTTGTGGCACGCGCAGTGTGTGCCATTGCACCGTCCTATTGGAACCACATGTTTTTCAATCCCAATTCATCAAGTTGCGGTACAAAGAACCCGTTGATCATTGCTCTTTAGCGCTCACCATTCACAGTAACCGTTTGGCCCGCGACGTCTTCGATGGAAAAAGGTCCGATGACTCCTCCAGCGAAAACAGCACACCATATAGTGTTATTGAGCGGGTGTAATGGCTCTTGTGGGTTACACGTGGATTTTCAGTGCCACAGAAGCGTAAATTTTGCTTATTTACGTACCCGCTAAGATAGAAATGTGCCTCATCACTCATGATTATTTTTGATGAAAAATCATCTTCCTCTTGGTGGTGATTAAGGATGGCTCGAGCGTATGTTAGACCCGATTGGCGGTCAGCAGCTTACAGCTGATGCACCGTCTGGACTTTGTACGGAAACATCTTCAAATCTTGTAAAATTCGCTGTAAACACCGTCGACTGATACCCATTTGCGTGGCACGTCGTCTGGTCGATGTCGATGGCGCTTCCATGACATCCTCGGTAACAGCAGCAATATTCTCTGCAGAACGGCTACTCCGGGGTCTGCCACGCCTGGTAGCATGCCAGTCTCTTCGAGGCGAGCGGCTAAACGTCGCAGTGTTTCACTAGTAGGCGTCGGACGGTCAGGAAATCTGCGACGAAATTCACGTTGGCCAAAGTCACCGACCGATTATTGGTGAAATAAATAGACATCAATAACCCGCATTCTGGAGCAGTGTAGCGTACCATTGTTTATTTATGTGTATTTCGCATGCGTTTACTACAGAAATGTCAAAACAGAACTGACATTAGAGGTCAGTTGAAAATTATAGCATCTTCCGTTAGGAGGAGTACTTTTGCGCCACCCTGTATATGGAATGTCTTTGTATGGTATCACTATATATGGTAAGTGCAAGTAAGGAAGTTTTAAGTTCGAGTGTAATCGAATATTTTTTACTCCCGCAACTTGCACGAATTAAAGGCTGGAAAACATCTTCAGGTGATGGCAATGATTCACAAAAAATTCTGTCTTGGGACTACATAATTTCTAAAACAAGAAAAAAATGGGTTACCTCGGCTGCATAGAAGCTTTAATACTCTTCGATTTCTTATAGTAGCTATGTGTATAACTAAATCTGAAAACGTTACCGGTCAACGATTGGCATTCCAGGCAAGACAAATTTTTTCTGGTCACGTTTTTTGATATACGAATAAACAGCATTCATTTTAAGTTACAGTAACTTAGTAAAGAAAACGATTTTTTATGATTATTTATGATTTTTCAGTTTGCCTAGATTATAAAGATATGAGTTTTAGTCCAATAACTGGAACTTCAGTGGCCAAAAAATATTAGTTTCATTGGTACTTTCAGTATTTTATTTATGTACAATGAAATATTTAACGAGATATTCTGTGTTTCCTAGGGTCGCCATAAAAATGGGTACCATTAGGTATGGTAAGATGGAATATAAGTGTATGTAAGCTTATTGATGATTGACAAAATAAAATGATTGTCACTAAAAACCCATACTAAGAGATTTTAAGAACTTTTCCGAAATAATTAGTAAATGATTTCACGCTGCTACTCTTGAACTTACTGCTCTTAGGCCTACGCTAAAACTTCCACATATATGAATCAGCAATTGCGGCATACAAAAGAGAAAGGCTGTTTTTTACCATAGTCTACCATTTATAGATACAAAAACTTTAATGCATGCTTTTCGGTCAGATACACACTTTTGATTGTGATTATGTATCGGTCTCCTTCCTGTCATATTGCGGCCAACCGATTATCAATCAGCACTTAAAATTCACTGCTTTGACAGTATTAATTATGGCTTATTATATGCTATGTTTTCTATAATTTCGCAAAATATGCTGCACGTCTGTGCATGGATGAGTTTCACACATTCCACATTCACGCAGTACATTAAGTGGTTCCTCTTGCATTTCGACTAATGCAATAACAAATTTTTCACATATTATACATGCGTCGAAAGCAAGCGGAATTTTAGGAGAAGGAATCATGCAACGACTAACTTTTCGAATTATATTAATGCGACGTTGCTGGCAGCAAAGCTGTTGATTTAGAAATGGTTTCGTCTCTTGTTATCACAGTTAAGACTAATTCAAGTTCTAATCGCCTCAGAAAACCTTATTATTACACAGATTTATACATCATATGCAGAACTGCATTATGAAAATCTTTTAAATATTAATTCTGTAACTACAGAGATAGGGGATTTTACTCTAAAACGTCCTACTTAGTCAAAATCAGCACTTACTGGGAAAAAACCTCACTTATGTGTGGTTAGAAAACCAAAGGTCATGTTTTTTAGAGTTTGTTCTTTTTGATTAAAATTAAATTCATAATGAAAATATTTCCTCCGTAGCAGCGTTTAAAATCGTGTACATTTGTTACCAAAATAATGGTTCAGTTCGTGGGGAGCTTTGGAAAAATTAAAAATAATATAATAATTTCTGATGAGTGGGTCCCTCGCAAGCTCATAATCCAACGAAAACTGTAACGAGTTTCTCATTCTGAGGATTGTTTGAAGCTCTTTCGTCGTAATAAAAGCGATCTTGTGCGTCGATATAGACATAGATGAAATATGGCTCCATGATCTAACACTGAAGGCCAATCGACAATGAACCGAGTGGACTGCACACCATGAACCCACGGCAAAGTGTGAAAAGATGCAAACGTTGGTTGATAAGTTTATGTCATCAGTATTTTGAGATGCACATCTTATAATATTCATCGACTATCTTAGGTTAGGTTATGGGTTCACCATTAACAGCGACAATTACATTGCATTATTGGAGGATTTGAAGGCTAAGCCTGCGAAAAAATGGACTGATTTGAAGAAGAAGAAAGTATTACCACCATATTCTCCAGATCTAGCCCCAGTGACTTTTTCTTGTTCTCAGACTTCAAGAGACTGCTCTTTAGAAAGAAATTTAGCAATAATAAAGAGGCTTAAAACAATTGTAATATAAAAATGGCATAATCATTGTATCGCCCTCGAAGATAACTGTATTAGATAATAATTAATATACATATTATATAAACTATTTCATGAAAGTCTACTGAAATTAAAAACGCAATAGAAGACTTAAGTAATAGTTAACTAGGCAATTTCGTACTACCTATGAAATATTTTCCTTACTGGGGTACTTCTGCATTTAACCTCGTTTTAGGCATAAATATTCGCATGTTTACCATTTAATTAAAATTTTAAATTTCGGCGATTGTTGATGTAGTTTTTGTTATTATTATTGCATGTCCAAGCAGTACATACAGTTCATGCCTGGTTTCATCATCGTTTTTACTTTCCCTTTGGTTTTTTTTATACTCTGCTCTTAATTGATGGCACGTGCATAAGCCAGCAACGGCCCAGCAAGCCGGCCGGCGAACTAGTTTAAGAGCAAAACACAACAACGTCAATGAAATTTTGGTATATTCACAAACGCGATAGAAGTAAAAGCTTGGTATTGGTCTATGTGGAATTGGTTAGTGTTGTTATTTTCGTTTATTTTTTGCTGTTGCTGTGGCAAAACTTGTAACAGGAAATGGCATTGACAACAGTTGCAGTCATGCGGTCGCTGGTTTGAATTTAAATATTATTGTACCTATGACCAGGGTCATCCGGGATTTCACACCCTTGAAAGTTAGTTGGAGAAAAATTTAATAATTGTAAACAGAACATTTTCTTCTTCTTGATTAGGGTTGTATCTGTCTAGTCGACGGATTTCAGCATCAAAATGCATTGATTAATTCATTTGATTATGAAATCTAAATAAAGTGTTACTAACGGCGTGGACGTTGAAATGCTTTTGTAAAGGTTGATCTCGCGAAAAGTCTTACGAGAGAAAATAGCCTATTTTTGGCAGTTTCAGAAAGAGGATCGATGGAATATATGGAATTGAAGCGATTTGCTTTTCAATATACATAACTTAACTTTAAATTGAGTTTTGGTTTTTGCAAATTCGGTTTTAATACCTTCATCAGTTTGCCTCGAAGATTGTAACAGAAATCGTCGGAGAACATATAAGGTATATATATACATAAAGTATTAGCGTGACGAGCTGACTCGATTTAGCCATGCTCACATGCAAAGAATATTCGTCTGCGGATTTGTCGAATCCGGACTACTGACCGGTCCCATTCAAGATAAAGTTCCTTTTATCCTTTTTTTTTATAAAAAATAAACTTGAAGAAAGTTTTATAACTTCAGTGCAGACAGAAGTAACGTTTTTCTGTTTCTTTTATTCTATAAAAGCTTCTTCTTCTTTTATTTAACTCCTTTTACAGCTGATGTTATAATTCGGGGTGTAACTTACAGAAGCGTGATCTCTGAGGAAACAATTTTTATCTTCGTCTATTTCTTATCAGTCGGAAAATAGGTTATAATGGCCTTAAACTCTTAATAGCTAATGAGATCTATTTGTCCGAAAACAAAACAAGTAAAACCACCGCGAAAAACAACAATTACTAAAGCTAAAACCATTGTTCGGAAAAGCAAAGCCGTCCCATTTTACTATTTGAAGCAAATAACACAAGAATTCAATGAAGAATGTTGGAAAACGTTTAAATGACGCACAAATTTTTGGACGGCTGAGTCGAAAAAACATCTCCTGCCAAAGTAGCACATCAAAAATCTGCTAAATTTCGCAAAACGCATAGGTATAAGGACCTCATTTTTTGGAAAAATGTACTATGAACTATGAACTATGCCTTTTCCTGACATGTAGTGGGTCCAGTTGTTCGCATTAACAGGAAAATTTATATTTATCAATATTTAGACTTAATAAGGAACGAAATCAAACAATTTATTTTCAATTGCATCCTCCTTTGCTTGAATTTTATGCAGGATAACGCCCCTTAACATACAGCAAAGGCCACAAATGATAGGCTTGCCACGCATCATTTAAGCGTAATGATGCGACCCCCTTCTGAATATTGACACCATACACATGAGCAGTACGAACGAATTTTTATGGTAACCAAATTAAATTTATTTTAAAAAACAATTAATAAAGAAATACAAAAATAAATTAGCGTAATATTACAGCAGTCGACTCGTCTTCGATGGTTGTTGCTCTTCGACTTCTTTCCAACAACTAACATCGAGTCATATTTTCTGTCGCAAAATAAGCTTAGAGGCGTATTTTCGTGGCAAATATGCTCAGAGGCGTATTTCAGTGGCGTGACAGGCTTTAGAAAGCAAACATAAATGTTTTGAATTGGTCAGTGCAAAGACCTGATCTTAATCGAATAGAAAACTTATGGAACGATGTTAAACTTAAAATTGCTGCTAGAAAATTTACAAATTTTGAGGATTAATGGAAGGTATTAAGGAAGTTTGGTACTCCATGGTACGCGGGTGTAATGCTGTAATTGGAAATCGGAAATATAGAAACTTAAGTATATTCTGGCACTAAATATTTAATTGAATTTTATTGATTTAACATGATTTTTGCAGGTTTGGTAAACTGTGTTATTCCAGTTTAAAAGGCATTTTAGAGTTCAAGTTTTTCAATTAATACTAAATATTCCTGAATTACTAATTAGTATTTTTTACTTAAATAAGTAAAGTTTATACTTGTTACTCTTTTAAAAATATTTATAAATTTTTAAGATTCTTATGGCGAAGTGTGCTATTTGCATGACCACGGTTCTATAAGTGCAAATTGTCAGAAGTTACAATGAAAAAGCTCAACTACAATAAGTGAGAGTGTACTCAAAGACTTGGCGCATTTTACGTCGAGATCTTAAATTGAAAGCATATAAAATAAAATCCAGCTTGTGAAAGAACTGAAGCCGCTCGACTTTCCCAAGTGGCATTATGGGCTCCGCTTTATGGGCTCTTGAAAAGTTCCAAGAAGATCCGATGTTTCGGGCCAAATTTTGTTCAGCGATGAGGCCATTTCTGGTTCTGGTTCTGATAAAATTGGTGCATTTGGGATGAAAAGCAACATGATGAGATTCAAGAGTCGCCATCTTATCAGAAAAAACAACGGTTCCACCTAATCACATTTGTGGGCCGGTGGAATCATCGGTCCATATTTATTCAAAAATGGTGCACGTGAGAACGTAACCATCAACTGTTATCGCGCCATATAACCGACTATATTATACTTAAAATTGAAAATCGTGAACTCGATGACATTTGGATTCAACAAGATGGCGCCACTTCCCACACATAGCATCAATCAGATTTCTATTTAAACCCATCCAAAATTCTGTTCAAAATTTTTTGTTAGATGGCTGATGTATATTTAAGTCCAAATAGTTTTTTTTAAACAATCCATTATCCATTTTAAGTGGTTCCATATCTATTTTATTATAATATTATATCCATATTTGGAATAGGATATCTCTCGTCTAAAGCTATAGCGTAAATCACCAATAATCAACTATTGACTAACTTAGTGAAAGAATCAATTGAACTACAGACAATTTTTTTTATTTAAGTTTATAACTCAGTACTCTTTTTACTTATCATAGAAATATTTCCCTTTTGAGTATTTTGCTCACCAACCTCGTTGACACTCTGCAGGTCATTAAAATTCTACAGCTCTTATGGTTGGGTCCGTATGCGCCATAATGGGCTAAGCAGAAGATTTTTTATGAGTACATATTGTGCAGATATCTTTATTATACTACCGGAAGCGACGTGGGAAATAAATATTCTAACTTTTTGGAGGAATATAGGATCGAATGGATCAGTTGATATTTTATTTATTATTTTACGCAATGTTTCGCAATGTTTTGATTGCTTCTTCAGGCGATTTACAATCGTAACAATAAAGATTAATACGAGTATAATACAACTCCACAACATATAACAATTGTCTTGCATAGAATATTCTTATTTTATAATCCCAGAATTTTTTTTTGAAATATATGGCTAATGTTTATAAACTTAGCGCCAACTGCGTGTAGACTATGCAATTACTTTATACTTTGTCAAATTATTTCGATTAAGATCAATTCATATTAGCTTAGGGATTTCGTTCAACGTAGTATGTCAAGGAATACCAAATCAGTATTGGAGTTAGAATAGTAAATAAAATATCCTCTGAAATTAGACAGCTGTATTTGGTAATATAATAACAGATATTTTTTCAATGTTTGTTTTTTTTTTATGGTAAGCATATTTTTATTTCTACATATAAGAGGATGATCAGATATGTCCTTAGCTACGGAGTTGGAGCGCGGGTTAATTTTTACATGAAGTAATAATGATGGAAAAGAATATATTTTTGAGCTGCACCGAAATGTGAAGTCTTTATTAATGGAGTATTAAGACTAACTAATTACATATTTCTTACTTATATTTATACTAACTGGTATGTTTACTTATTACTAGTTGTTAATTTGTTTAGATATAATATTTTGTTTGTTTAGGTTTGTTTACATAAATCTTAGTGCTACTTATACTATTGAGATGCTGGTTGTTTACTAATAAATAACTATTTGGGTTGTTATTGTTTGTTGTACTGATAGTGGACTTCGATTCTTCCAAGATAAGGTTGTTTTGATGATTGTTTGTTTAGGATATTTTGATAACATACTAGTATAAGCAATATGTTCCTTAACGCGCGCCACATTGAGAAGCAGAATCCACTATCATGTCATTAGTCTGAAGTTGTAAGACATTTCGTCGTTTTTATCATATTTGGCCATTTTGATTGGAGGTGCGGTTTCGTAGTTGGCATTAATTAACACCGATTTCGTTAGAATTGTGGTTTCATTTTGTTTGATTCTTTTTAATTCCACATTAAATGTGCTACAGACGTATTAAGAAATTGTTACATTGGTTCGACCAAAATCAAGGGGTTTATGGCTGGTTTCGTAATAATAAAAAATGAAACTTTTGAAGATACTTATATATTCTGAGTGAAAAATTTGGTAACAAAAAAAGTTTAGTATTATAGAATTGCCAATCGTTCAAAATATTAAGAATACTATTCATACTATTTCTATAACAATAAATTGCTACTTTTATTACGCAGAAATTTTTTTGACGATTCACTGCGGTGTGAGCTGGGTCTTTGGTGTGGTGCAACTTCCAATTGGCTGCGAAGTCTTGTCGGATACGATTGACCTTTCGTTTGAGTCTCTTGAGGACTTCCAAGTAAAACTTGGCGTTGACGGTTTCTCCAGAAGGAACAAATTCATGGTGGACGATGCCTTTGATGGCAATTAGCATCGTTTTCACTTTGGTATTGCTCATTCATCGGCGACTTCTTCCCGGCTCTCCAAAAAGGTCTGGTGACACCGAAACACACCACTTCTTGCTGAAGCAACATATTTGATCATATCAAACGTCTCTGTCGCAGATTTACCGAGTTTCACACAGAATTTAATCGCGTACCTCTGCTCTACCGAACGCTGCATTTTCGGCTTGCACTACTCACATAAATACGTCGGTAGAAAGTGTTTGTTCTGACTCTCCAGGGGCTTGGAGACAACTGACCAGCTACTCATTCGTTAGCTAGGGACGCCCTCTACCGAATTCAGTTGGTGTGCGCACGCTCCGAAGTACAGTCGCGACAGAAGAAAATCAGTCCTATTACTTTCCGAACAAACCCTGTTTATCGGAACGCTATGTGCGACATGTAAATCGCTTAAAACTGCAATGAAAAACATCAAATAGAACCACAACTATAGCAATATAAGTCGAACTATCCGGTTGAAGCTGTCTTATGAAAACCACATTTAGACGCATGGACGCAAGACACCAAAGCAGCAAGGCAACCAACGCATCCGGCACATTCACCACAGGCGCAGAATCCCCAACATTTCTTCCAATTTTGCAGCCCTAATCGCTATGTAGTTGTTTGCATCGTTTCAACGGCATTGGGTTGCCACTCGCTATGCTCCAGAGTTGACTGGCGCTCATGGCTTTCGTGGCAATGATGTATGTTAGCATTAAGATGGATGCATTGGAGAATTCGGATGCGCACAGCTATAATGATAGTTTGAACTTGGGTATCCTCTCGTGCATAATATCAAAATGCTACTCGTCCGTTCCTGATTACTAAAGCCGTCAGTGGCTACAGTAACAACGAAACCAGCAACAAACAATAAACTGCAGTGTTTAAAGAATGCGCATATAGAGAACACTAACACATACGTGAAGTGTAGAGAGCAATAGCAAAGAGCAATGTATGGACGGAAATGCTAAATACGAAGTGTCGAAGGGATGAAAATACGAAAGTCTTAGAACTTCGGTGTTAGAGATAGCTCAAAAAGACAATATTCCACGGAGTTGTGAAAAAAGTAAGTTGAAATGTTTATTAAAATTTTATAAACTGTGTACTGAAGAGATTTAGGATGAAAAAAGTGTATGAACCACCGCAATAGATTCTACAAATTAGTGACACTTTAAGAGTTGATTGATTATTAAAGATTTATAGAATGAATTTCATATTTCAGCAAAATCCTACTTCGAAATATCACAGTCGTCATATTTGAGCAATTTATGTGACAAATTCATTAAATACTTATAAGAATCGGAATAATTAATGCAGAAGTTCTAAAATTGGTACATAAATGTTGGACAAGTTGCTACTTCCCGACTCGAATCGTGAGTTATCCTAAATCTTAAATTTGTTGACATTTTTCGCTTCTTCATAAAGCATGTCTATATTCATAGAAGGTTCTATCGAGTGTATTGTGTGAAAGATTAAAGCCCACCGTCAACAAACTGATTGGACCTTATCAGTGTGGCCTTACGCTAGGCAAACCAACAACTGACCAGATATTCTTGGAAAATACCCGTGAAAAGAGAAACGACACACACCACCTCTTGGTCGGTTTCAAATCTACTTTTGACAGCACGAAAAGAAGCTACCTTTATGACGCGATTTCTGAATTTGGTATATCCGTAAAACTCATATGGTTGTTTAAATTGACGTTGAGCAACACCAAAAACTCCGGGAATAGAAGGACCTTTCCGAGTCCGAGTTTTCCGACTTCTTCAATCGAGCTGCAGAACTTAATCGAGCAGGTACAATATTCTATAAGAGTGTACAGCTGCTGGCGTATGTCGATGGTATTGATATCATTGGCCTCAAAACCCGCGACCTCAAAACGTGCGACGATATTGACATAGTTGAGCGAATGAACCAAAACCAGCTCTGAAAGTATTCGACAGAATACCCGCCGAGGGAAGCAGAGAAAGACCACCTGCATCATGTGCATGTAGCTATGTACCATATAGGCAATTTTAGCAAATCGGTGTACTATATCCTGAACAGTGTACATTAAGTTTTCCTCAAAATTTGTAACAACCAAAATCGGTTACCCTATAAAGTAAATATGTATTAGGTCTACAACTTTGCTTCTGCCGTTTTTTTTTTGTAAATTTAATTCTTTATTGTATAAAAACGATTACATAAATGTTATTCAACATATTGGCCATCGCTAGCTACTACTTTTGACCATCTTTCTGGCAGCATGCGTATTCCGTGACGAAAGAACTCCTCATCTTTCGAGTCGATCCAAGTATCAATCCAATTTAAGACTTCTTCATGAGAACTGAAGTGCTCGTTAGCTAGACCGTGTGCCATCGATCGGAACAAGTAATAGTCAGATGGAGCAATGTCTGGCGAACTCGGCGGGTGGGGTAAGATCTCACATTTCAGCGCCCCCAAATATTTTTTGACCACCTTTGCGACGTGAGGCCGAGCATTGTCATGCTGGATAATGACTTTATCGTGTCTTTGCTCTTACTGTGGCCGTTTTTTTTTTAGTGCTCGGCTCAAACGCATCAATTGCATTCGGTATTGTCTCCTATGATGGTTTCATTTGGCTTTAGCAGCATATAATATATCACCCCCAGCTGGTCTCACCAAATGCAGAGCATGACCTTGGCGTTCGGCTTTGCCGTAGACGTGGAGGCATGTCCAGGCTTTCCACATGACTTTCTTCGTTTAGGATTATCGTAGTGGACCCATTTTTCGCCGCCAGTTACAATGCGATGTGAAAATCCCTTTCGGTTTTGCCTTTGAAGCAGCTGTTCACATGCAAAGAAGCGCCGTTCGACATCTCTTGGTTTGAAGTCGTAAGGAACCCAGTTTCCTTGTTTCTGAATCATCCCCATGGCTTTGAGGCGTTTTGATAAGGCTTGCCGTGTCACTTGCAACGATTCGGCCAATTCCTCTTGGGTTTGAAACGCATCTTGGCCGAGTAATGCCTCCAATTCAGCATCTTCGAAAATCTTCTCCCTTCCGCCACCATACCGGTCTTCAACTTCATAACCACCATTCTTAAAACGTTGAAACCATTCGCGACATGTTCTTTCACTTAGAACAGCCTCACCGTACGTATCCGAAAGCATTCGATGAACCTCAGCCGCACTTTTCTTGGAATTAAAAAAGAAAAGCAAAATTTCCCGCAAATGTCGAGAATTCAGCTCAAAAAGTGACATTTTCAGTTGAGAATAAGTGCGGGATGCAATAAATCTCTCCAATATTTTGTTGGGTTAGTGTTGACACAAATGTCCAAGATCGATATAGAGACATCTATTGGAAAACGGCGGAAGCAAAGTTGTACTATAGATAAATAAAGTGTCTAGCTATATCACACATGTCATGGCCGTCTGTCTGTACGTCCCCGAATTATGATTTCTATGCTTTATGTTGATAAAGGATAGAGTTTTGCCCATATATCATATAAAACTAATCGAGATAGATATTAGGTTATATGTACATAAATGATCAGCATGAGGAGGCAGTTCGTTTGTCCTTGAATTTCTCCAAAAAATTTCTATTAAAATAGAAGCTAATGTCAAAGCAAATGGATTCGCATAGTTGGCCAATGGCCATGAAAGTATAATTTTTTTAGATGCACTTCGTTATCAAAAATGTTTTAATGAGCAAAATGAACAAAATATGCGGAAAAACTTCCGAATTAAAATTTATTTGAACCTTTGCTTCCTTTAGCGCAGAACTTAGTAGACGCAACTTTCAAATGTCAGGGTATCCGTTACTTTTCACAGGGTCTCCTTGAACAGGAAGATGAAAACTCAAATTCCGTCGGAGTTTGTTAACGCTTTTATGCACGCCGCTTACACTTTAGTATTCACTTACATTACACTACTCTTCGGTGTCATGTGAGAAAATGACCTGCACTGAAAGCCACTTCTTGTGATGGTCGCTATTTCATTCATATGTGTTGTAGCAAATATTGTCATGCTGGCGTGGCATACTATAGTACTGCCTGTCAATGTAATCGAGCATACAAACTCTAATAAGTGCATGTATGGGAGAGTGTATACAATAAAAAAATTTTCTGAACATGCATTTAGCGCATTTATGTTACGTATACGCCGGAGTGGTCACCACAGTGTTGCCGAGTAGAGATAACGTAGCGCATGTTATATCTGACTGCATAAGTTGGTTTTACTGGTCTCAGACCAATTGGAATGCTTGAATATTTCCACTGTAGCCAGCGTTCCGTTCCGGTTCTCTTGCAAACATGGTCACACGCACGCATATCTTTACACAACTCCTCAGAATTAATAAAGGTTTTTTGTTTCGTTTTTTTTTGGCTCGGGTATTTTTGACTTTTTTCTTCTTTTTTCATTGTTTGCTTCTTAATTTTCTGCTCTTTAGTTTTTTCCTTTGAGTTGCGAATACCACACTTAGCTTCCACAGGCGTTGGCAGTGTGTGGCGGCACAATTGCAATAACCATGTCCTTAATCCACGCCGATTTCTCCACCGAGTACTCTTTTGTTGGTCGGTTTCATTCTGTCCTAGCTTGGCTTGATATTCCATCGAGTTTGTACGCAAATATGCACAACATTACTTCTCAAATATATTTTCATTATTCTGTAGGTTTGTACAGTAAGTCCACAGTCCACATGCCCATATTGCTGTTTAAGTTCTCAGAAGTTCTGAGGGCTGCTTATTATTTTCTGCTTCCAATTGCGAACTCTGAGTTCTCCAAATTATTAAAACTTTGGCAATTTTAATTGTACGCAGTTATTTCAGTTATTTATAGTTTTTTTTGTATTTCAAAAAGGAATGAGACAGAATTCCATATATTTGAATAAACGATAGAAGAAAGATTTGAGTTGAACTTGAAGTAACTCAAATGCCAACGTGATTTTATTTTATGATGAATATATTCGTAAAGTATCCACGCTGCGTAGCTCAGAGGATATATCACCCATCACAGTAGTGCATTTTAATACTTACAGATAACCTAGAATAACCAGAAACTTTAGCGCAACATATACGCCGAAAAGTTTCATTAAACTCAGAGTTTCTTTAAACACACCTTTGTTACAAACTTTTACAATAAACTCTGAGTTTTGTATAAGATTCTTAACAGTTTCAGCATCAAGCAGTCTAAGTAAAATTTGAATTTTTTATAAATCATATTCTTACTACAATTTAGATAATATTCCAGTAGGCCTAAAATCTAAGGTTAAATTAATGTTATTTGCTCGAACTTTCTCAAATAAATCTTCAACATCAAAAAGTTGCATTAATCTCAGTGATTCTTAAACACCATTTTCATCACACTTCTACTTACTATGCTTAGTCGACTGACCCCGAACTCATTTTACAAGAAGCATTTCATGACAGAGAAGCGAACGGAGACTTCCGGGTTTAATAATAAAATTTATGGTACTTAATGGTCAAATAAAAAAATTAATGAACAAGAACCAACCATTAAATGTGTGAATTATCGATTCAGCATTACATTAAATGAAACATTGAAACAGTATGATTTAAGGGAACTCTTTTATTTTAAATTTAACTGACTAGTCGAAAAGCCCTCATTAAAAAGACAAATATAACAAAATAAATAAAATTAAAAATTTCCAAGTGAAAAGAAATTTCCATATAAATTCAGCTGTCAATAGTTTGAATATTTCCACTCAACAAAATCCCGGTGCAATTTATTATCCATTAGCAACATAAATACTCGTTCAACCAAAAGTTTTCATTAAAAATTTACACACAATTTCTGCATTGTGATGCTTTAAGCATACCATACGTATGGTTACAGCAATAACCCCTAAATGAAAATGTGCAATAATTACCGATAGACCGACTACGGGTTGTCGCCTAGTGTGACACCACACTTATGTATTTCTCGTTCACAATGGGTAGCCCGAGAGAAATAAGAACAAAAGAAAGATAAAACAAGTAAGGAAGGGCTAAGTTCGGGTGTCACCGATCATTTTATACTCTCGCATGATAAAGTGATAATCGAGATTTCATTATCCGTCATTTACATAATTTTCAAATACCGTATTTGTGTAAAGTTTTATTCCGCTATCATCATTGGTTCCTAATGTATATAAATTACGAATAACCGTCTTGTTTCTTTATTATTATCACTTTATTAATCAGATCATGCTGTCTGATGAGTTTTCTGTTACAAACTGTCCCTTACATTCTAAAGCTAATGTCTTAAATAAGTCCCTGCACCTTGTCTTAGTTTTTGTGTCCCGCAATTCGTTGTTAGTAGTAGTTGTAGAGTTATTGCAGCTGATACGACACCGACGCTTGCGGACTTTATTGTTGACAAAGGGCAGCTTATGTTAACTTATATTATACAGAGAAGGCATCAGATGGAATTCAAAATAGCGTTATATTGGAAGAAAGCGTGGATGTGAACCGATTTCACCCATATTTCGTACATGTCATCAGGGTGTTAGGAAAATATTATATACCGAATTTCATTGAAATCGGTATAGTAGTTCCTGAGGCATGGTTTTTGGTCCATAAGTGGGCGACGCCACGCCCATTTTCAATTTTTGAAAAATGCCTGGGTGCAGCTTCCTTCTGACATTTCTTCCGTAAAATTTAGTGTTTCTAACGCTTTTTTTAGTCGGTTAACGCACTTTTAGTGATTTTCAACATAACCTTTGTATGGGAGGTGGGCGTGCTTATTATCGGATTTCTTCCATTTTTGAACTATATATGGAAATGCCTAAAGGAAACGACTCTATAGAGTTTGGTTGACATAGCTATAGTAGTTTCCGAGATATGTACAAAAAACTTAGTAGGGGGCGGGGCCACGCCCACTTTTCCAAAAAAATTACGTCCAAATATGCCCCTCCCTAATGTGATCCTTTGTGCCAAATTTCACTTTAATATCTTTATTTATGGCTTAGTTATGTTTATAGGTTTTCGGTTTCCGCCGTTTTGTGGGCGTGGCAGTGGGCCGATTTTGCCCATCTTCGAACTTAACCTTCTTATGGAGCCAAGAAATACGTGTACCAAATTTCATCACGATATCTCAATTTGTACTCAAGTTACAGCTTGCACGGACGGACGGACGGACAGATGGACGGACAGACGGACGGACAGACGGATTTCGACTCTATTCGTCACCCTGATCACTTTGGTATATACATATAACCTTATATCTGACTCTTTTAGTATTAAGACTTACAAACAACCGTTATGCGAACAAAACTATAATACTCTCCTTAGCAACTTTGTTGCGAGAGTATAAAAATGTACAAAAAGCATATAACAGCATTTTCAAGGAAGTATTTACACATTGACAACAACAAAAACGCACAAAAAGCAACAGCCTGCAAAGATCTGATCTGCAGAACTCAAATTAAAAGTCATTCGCGGCAATTACATATACATATGTACATATACCAACAACACAGTAATTATAAATATAAATTGATATGCTATATAATATGATATGCTCGTTCGTTTGTTTTTTTCGCTTCTACGCGTCTTTGACTGCTGTTCAAGGTCCTTGACTACTATCCATATAGTGTTGGTAAGGTGAAAAATTAAATTCGGGGAAGTTGAAAAAAAGTTACAGCTGTTCAAAAATTAGTGAAAATAATGAAGAAATTTGCTATATTTTGAATTTTTTTTTCTTAAAAAATAGGAAAAATTAACATCTGCGATTCTTTGCTGAATAGAAATGAAATCAAACCATTTCTGAAACGAATGGTAACAAGAGACTAAGAGTGGATCAAATACGACAATAATGTGCGAAAAAGGTCATCGTCCAAGCGTGTTGAAGCTAAACAAATGGTCGCAAAGCCAGGATCGACGCCTCGAAAGGTTATGCTGAGTATGTGGTGGGATAGGAAAGGCATCAAGCACTATGAGCTGCTCCAGCCTGGTCAAACAGTTGATTCTACATCTTACTGTCAACAGTGATTGAAGTAAGAAATCGAAAAAAACGGCCAGAACTGATCAACAGAAAGGGCTTCGTCTTTCATCTGGTCAATGCTAGACCACACACATATTTGATGAATCTGTAAAAACTGGAAGAGCTTAGCTGGGAAGTTTTGATACATCCACCATATAGTTCTGATCTTGCACCATCGGACTACCATTTGTTCCGGTCAATGCTCAACTCCCTTGTCGAGTAAAATTGGCTTCAAGGGGAGCCTAAAAAAATTACTTGTCGCACTTTTCGCCTAGAAACCAGAAAAGTTTTACACCGTTGGAATAATGTCCCTAACAGAAAAATGGCAAAAAGTGGTCGACAAAAATGATACATATTTGGTTCATTAAAGATCATTATAAATATAAAAAAATGTCTTGAAATTTTGTTGGAAATAAGAAAAGACTTTTTCGACCACCCAAGACTTTACAAAACGGGCTGCTTCGAACGATTTCATCCGATATTGCATTATTGACTTGGATAATAATTTATGCCAAATTTCTATAAAATAATTAAGAACTTAAGAACTTGATTTTGATTGATCAGTTTGTATGACAACCATTTGCAATTCCGACAAGTGGACAGCTTCTTGGGGAGAAAAGGACATGTATAAAATTGTTGATCGATATCTTAAAATTGAACGACTGGTTCCAGTAGATACTGAGAGGCTTAGAGACGGACAGACAAATAGACATGGTTAAATCGGCTTAACTCGTAACGCTGACTTATATCGGAATAAAAATATACTATTCGAGCATTAGAGGCTTAAAAGAGTTCACATATAAATAAGTTACAGTTAGAATGTATGATTGTCAACCTGATAGCATAAATATGCAGAACAAAGGAGTTAACTTCAGTTCAAATATCTGACGATTTCGGAAATAATACACTTTATGAACTGGGAGGATTTTAGTCAATAATTATCGACGTATATATTGAATACTATAGGTATCTTGCAGTAATATATGATTTTGTCTATTGTACCCTAGTAGAACAATAGAAGTATCTGTAGGTTATGTTAAATTCTTTCCCATTCAGTTCTCTTCCAGGAACATATGAAAATGAAATATTTATTTTTTATAATTACATAGAATAAATTACCAAAAAGTAGTTCTGTTTTAGACTCCATTTAGCATAATGCGTTAAGTATAACCGTTGAAAAGAAGGTTGTGTCATGAACATTGATCAATAGCCCTCCTTTTTCAAAACATTGCCATCAAACCACGGTATAACGGAACTCGGCATAAGTTAAATGCAACCCTACAATCCATTGGTAAATTAAAGTCGTGCTATTAGAATTTAGCAAATTATCAATGCTCCTCCAAATTTATTTTCAAAAGCGTAGTGCTTAAACCATAGTTTGGGATATATTCATTCTTGTGCCAAAAGCAGTAGGCATGGATCGACGTACCATGATGAAGTGATCTACATATGTTCCAGATTAGGCCAAAATCTTTAAGTATAGTTTTATCAAACCGGCTTTAGATTATTAAACCAGTATGTTTTCGAAAATGCTTAATTTTTAGAACATTCGACTAAAATATATACACTTGGCTATCAACTTACTAAATGCAGTATGAGGTCTCTTGTAAAGCTATATCACAATTTATTGATGATATTATCTTGCTAGCCAATTGAAGTTGGCCCACATTACTGCTCACAACGAAACCTGCATCTGCTTGTGGCGGGTTTGCTGATCGACAGTGTATAATTCTTACCATCAAAAACCAAAAGGAAGGAGAGAAAAATGTGTACAAAAAAGCAAAAAAAATTGCAAACCGTTACACTTGAGCACAAATGACGTATGTAATAAATTCACTAGTTTGTTTCAATCCTTTGCTGTTTTTATTGGTTGATTCGTTGAGTAACTTTTTTTCACTGGATTCTCATCTAAAACTACAAATACTATAATACTTTGGTCGGTGGTGGCAAGTAAGTAAAGGCTAAGTTCGGTTCGAATATTGAAGGAATCAAAGCCAGGGAAATACTACCGACCTATTCGACATAAGGTTTGTTAGAAAATCGAAAACCAATAAATAAGTGTTTTGGATGGTAGTTCGTGGAATCAACCCGACTTTATCTATTTTGCCAATAGCACATACTTTTAGCATGCCGCGTGGCAATAAAATTTTCCTTGAGATTCATTAAGGCTTTTCATACACCTTCACCAAACATATTGAATTCGAAAAGCCTGCTGTTATTTCTTAGAGAGCTAGCTCAAGTTTTTCCGGATTTTGACCGTTGTAAGCACAAAAATACGCTGTTGTTGATAAAATGCGCTCTCTCATTTTCGTTGGGACAACTCATTTATATGCAGTGTAAATTCACTCAGACCTTCGAAAATTGCTATATTAGGTATACTAGAGCTAAGGGAAGTATTATCTTGATTCAAGCCATTTTAAACACATAGACATACCATTGTCTCGAGTTTCAAATATATACTATATCTCACACATTGACCGATATTTGGAACACATACCTTTTGCCCTACAATTCTTTGTGATAATATCTTATGTTTTTTAGTGCCTAGTTATTGCTGTTTATAGGTTTTGTGTCATTTTGTCGGCGTGGTAGTGATCCGTTAAACCCATTTTGGATTTTTTTTTCTCGGGACATGTTTACCGAGTTTCATCAGATATCTCCATTTTTACTAAAGTGACAACTTGCACGGACGGGCATAAAGGGTAAATACACGGATTTCAACTGCCGCCATTACATCGCTTTAAATTATGCTTTTGGCAAGCAAGCGGATAAGTGTGCAAAAAGCTTTCTATACTAGCATTGATAACATATGTATATGAGCGGCAAAAAAACCTTAGTATCGTTTAGCACAATTCAGCCAAATTGTAGCCATATTTTTAGTAATGTAATGTCGATCGGTAATTTGATTCTTATTTCGGGCATGTGAAATTTGTATTTCAGAACTGTTTCCGTTTTGAAGACTAGTGATTTAAGAAACTGCCCTTAAGAGCATTCGTGTGAACATATACTACATGCTGGTGCAGAACATGGACAGAATGAAGGTTACCACTATTATTCTGGAAATAGCATCTGCAGCAACAAATATTTTGTAAAGAAGTACGAAAGAAAAACACCTCAAAGATGTTTGGTATAATTCTTAGAGCATAATGTTCATGCAGCTGATCTGAAAGAAGCCAAAACAGTTGAATATTGAGATAAACTCATATCAGATGCCGTAATTTTTTGAATAAAGTCTGAGAAAGCTGAAGCCAGTTCTGTTAAAGAGTTTATGTTTTTTTGGGAACGCCTTACCCTGCGCATTCTAGAACAACAACCTTCCGATCTACTAATTACACTTAGGGCATTGTCTTGCATTTTCAATGCCGCTTTTAAGAATTCTTGAAGGATCGAAAGAAATCGTGTACAAATAAAGAGATAGCAAAGGTGAATCAAATCAAGCACGCTAATAAACTCTACTTAAATCTCCCCGCATACTATTAACAGATGCAAAGAAAATATAACATGTCTAAGAGATAATTAGATAAAATTGCATTGAATAATTCTGCTCTTATTCTTTTTTATTGGCGTAGACGCCGCTTACGCCATCGAATGCGATATTCGCCGTGGCCTACGCGTAAATCTTTCGCAGAACTTTTTCTCGAAAACGTCGATTCATCGGCTGTTGTCATCGTCCAAGCCTCTGCGACATATAGCAGGACGGGAATTATGAGTGACTTATAGAGTTTGGTTTTTGTTTGTCGAGAGAGGACTTTGCTTCTCAATTGCCTACTCAGTCCGAAGTAGCACCTGTTGGCAAAAGTTATCCTGTGTTGGATTTCTAGGCTGACATTGTTATTGCTGTCAATGCTGCTTCCAAGACAGACGAAATTATCTACAACTTCGTAGTTTTGACTGTCAACAGTGACGAGGGAATCAAGTCGCATGTGCGACGACTGTTTGTTTGATGACAGGAGATATTTCGTCTTACCCTCGTTCACTGCCAGTCTCATTTGCTTTGCTTCCTTGTCCAGCCTGGAGAAAGCAGAACTAGCCGTTGAGGCCGATGATATCAACATCGTCGGCATACGCCAGCAGCTGTACAGTCTTATGAAAGAGTGTACCTTCTCTATTTAATTCTCAGCTCGAACTATTTTCTCCAGAAGCAGGTTGAAGAGTCGCACGATAGGGAGTCGCCTTGTCTGAAACCTCGTTTGGTATCGAACGGCTCGGAGAGGTCCTTCCCGATCCGGATGGGGGTTTTGCTGTTGCTCAACGTTAGTTCACACAGCCGTATTAGTTTTATCGGGATACCAAATTCAGACATTGCTGCATAAAGGCAGCTCCTTTTCGTGCTGTCGAAAGCGGCTTTGAAATCGACGAAGAGGTGGTGTGTGTCGATTCTCCTTACACGGGTATTTTCCAAGATTTGGCGTATGGTGAATATCTGGTCGGTTGTTGATTTGCCAGGTCTAAAGCCACACTGAAAGGTCCAATCAGTTTGGTGACGGTGGGCTTTAATCTTTCACACAATACGCTCGATAGAACCTTTTACGCGATGTTGAGGAGGCTTGTCGCACGGTAGTTGGCGCAGATTGTGGGGTCTCCCTTTTTGTGGATTGGGCAGAGCACACTTAAATTCCAATCGTTGGGCGAGCTTTCATCGGACCATATTTTACAAAGAAGCTGATGCATTCTCCTTATCAGTTCTTCTGCTCACGACTCTTTTGTTTATAAAATTTGGTTTATTTTTAACAAAAACGGTTAGTGTAATCTGGTTAGCTTCGTTATTGTGTTTTGAATAGTAACTGATTTTCCCCTTTTCTTCACATATTCTCTCTCGATTCTCATATAAAGATAATTAATTAACATATTACCCGAACAAAATACGTTCATTACCTTCGCCATTGGTCCCCGAAAACTGTATGCGGAATAATAAAAAGCTTGGACGGCAATTTTAAGAAGAATTATACAATAGTAGCAGTAAAAATGAATTGATGAGAACAAGGCTCCCTCTCTCCCAAAACTATTTTACCGTGGGGTCGGTGATTTATCTTTTGCACTAATTAATTCCTAATCGAAATTGAAATTTCTCACATACAAACTTAGTAGATAGTTACTTGAAATTACTAATCAATATAGGACAAGCTCTATTCGTTGTTGAGGATTCAAACCGTATAATCCAAAGGATTGCTATGTGCTTTAGAGTTCATTAGTATATACTAGAGGTTTACTTTCGTATAATAAAGCATAATTCCTTTTAAGCGCTCACAAAAGCAGCCACATTATCCACAATCCGGAAAACCGAATTTACCCAAATAAAATTGGGCGCTGGAAATTTTGCAAAGCCAGAACGCAGTAAAGCATACGCAGTATGTCTTAAATTGGTGGTCTGGCCAAGCACTCCATGACATGAGCAGAATACAATATCATTGTAGTGGATATTAACCAAAATGAGAGTGTGCTGGTATGTTTGCGCATTTGAAGCCTATCGACCAGCAAAACTCTTCACAAAGTAGCTGGCGCTATAGTAAGTGGTCTAGATTATATATAAAATTTCGAAGCTGTTAGCTTTGCCAATTTCATTTTCGCTCATCGACTGATTGATTCGTTGCATGAAAGCTTCCCTTCGTGTACTTTTGTGTGTGGATGTTTGTAGCTGCAACTGTAAGGTTATACTTTGCAATCTAACTATCGAATGGCCTGCGCGCGGGTATAGTCTTTTGGGTTTTCTGTCTATGCTAATTCAATTTTCAGTTAGGCATTTACCATTATCAGCCCATTTTTGTTTTTGGGGATTCACCTTCCAAGTTGCGTATATGCAGTGGCTTACAAAATTTCAGCTAACTTGTATCATGTAAAAATTGTAAATCAGTCAAAATTGTATAATTTCCTAACTGCAAACAAAGGCCTGTAAATACGTCGGTATTTACGAAAACACAGACATATGTCTAGTTTGAATGTGAATTTTCGAAGCTGCTCACATTGCCATTTTCATTTTCGCTCATCGACTGATTGAAGCATTGGGTAAGCTTCATGGTTACAAGAATTTGTGGTTTTGTTTAGCTTGCAACTTCAAGGCTTCACTTTGATATAGCTAATGAATTACCTGCGTGCGAGAATGATTTTTTTGTTTTTCCTGCCTACACTTGCTACCCTCAGTATGTCATTTACTCTTATCAGCCCACAGAGTTTCCTCTGTGTGTATTTGCTGGTCTTCAGGCATTAATTTTGCATGTTACGTTTACGCAGTGACATACAGTGTGGTATGCAATTGATCAGTAATTTTCCATAACTCAAAATTGTGTTATTTTGTTTCCGACTATCGTTTATAATTGTGTGCTTATTTTATTATACTCTCGCAACAAAGTTGCTAAGGAGAGTATTATAGTTTTGTTCACATAACGGTTGTTTGTAAGTCCTAAAACTAAAAGAGTCAGATATAGGGTTATATATACCAAAGTGATCAGAGCGACGAGTAGAGTCGAAATCCGGATGTCTGTCTGTCCGTCCGTCCGTGCAAGCTGTAACTTGAGTAAAAATTGAGATATCATGATGAAACTTGGTACATGTATTTATTGGCTCCATAAGAAGGTTAAGTTCGAAGATGGGCAAAATCAGCCCACTGCCACGCCCACAAAATGGCGGAAACCGAAAACCTATAAAGTGTCATAACTAAGCCATAAAAAAAGATATTAAAGTGAAATTTGGCACAAAGAATCGCATTAGAAAGGTGCATATTCGGGCGTAATTTTTTTTGGAAAAGTAGGAGTGGCCCCGCCCCTTCTAAGTTTTTGTACATATCTCGGAAACTACTACGGTTATGTCAACCAAACTCTATAAAATCGTTTCCTTCAGGCATTTCCATATACAGTTCGAAAATGGAACAAATCGGATAATAACCACGCCCACTTCCCATACAAAGGTTATGTTGAAAAACCGACCAAAAAAAACGTCAGAAACACTAAATTTTACGGAAGAAATGTCAGAGGGAAGCTGCACCCAGGCATTTTTCAAAAATTGAAAATGGGCCAGGCGTCGCCCACTTATGGACCAAAAACCATGCCTCAGGAACTACTGCACCGATTTCAATGAAATTCGGTACATAACATTTTCTTAACACCCTGATGACATATGCGAAATATGGGTGAAATCGGTTCAGAAAAACGCCTTCTTCCAATATAACGCTATTTTGAATTCCATCTGATGCCTTCTCTGTATAATATATACATACATTAGGAAATGAAAATAAAATTCAATACTCAAAGTACACAAATTGATCTAATCTAACTAATTTTACAGCAAAATAAAAAAATATGTAAATTATTATCACTTTATCATGCGAGAGTATAAAATGATCGGTGACACCCGAACTTAGCCCTTCCTTACTTGTTCTGTTTATGTTTCATTTTTTGTTGTACGTAATTTTTGTAATTATATTATAAGCATTTTACAGCGACAACACTTGTCTAAGATACCTGAAAGGTGTTAATGATTTTTGAGATGTTTGAAAAACGCAAATGGAGTAAGAATAATTTTGGCATTGTTACGAAATTAATGTTTAGGTACAAATACTTAAACGCTAGAAGTTGACTTACCAAATTAGCATTAAGATTCTTATCCATTGTCCCAAATATCAATATATCTGCTTAGTCAAATTCTATTAAAATTGTAAATGAGAGTTCGAAAAGGAGTCTAATTTTAGAACCAATTTTTATACTCCCGCAACAAAGTTGCTAAGGAGAGTATTATAGTTTTGTTCACATAACGGTTGTTTGTAAGTCCTAAAACTAAAAGAGAGATAGGGTTATATATACCAAAGTGATCAGGGTGACGAGTAGAGTTGAAATCCGGATGTCTGTCTGTCCGTCCTTGCAAGCTGTAACTTAAGTAAAAATTGAGATATCGTGATGAAACTTGGTACACGTATTTCTTGGCTCTATAAGAAGGTTAAGTTCAAAGATTGGCAAAATCGGCCCACTGCCACGCCCACAAAATGGCGAAAACCGAAAACCTATAAAGTGTCTTAACTAAGCCACAAATAAAGATATTAAAGTGAAATTTGGCACAAAGGATCGCATTAGAGAGGGGCATATTTGGACGTAATTTTTTTGGAAAAGTGGGAGTGGCCCCTACCAAGTTTTTTGTATATATCTCGGAAACTACTATAGCTATGTTGTTTCCTTCAGGAATTTCCACATACAATTCAAAAATGGAAGAAATCGGATAATAACCACGCCCACCTCCCATACAAAGGTTATGTTGAAAATCACTAAAAGTTCGTTAACCGAATAACAAAAACGTCAGAAACACTAAATTTTACGGAAGAAGTGGAAAAAGGAAGCTGCACCCAGCCTTTTTGTTTTAATTGAAAATGGGCGTGGCGCCGCCCACTTATGGACCAAAAACCATATCTCAAGAACTACTAAACCGATTTCAATGAAATTCGGTATATATTATATTTTTAACACCTTGATGACTTGTACGAAATATCGAAATATGTGAAATCGGTTCACAACCACGGCTTCTTCCAATATAACGCTGTTTTGAATTCCATCTGATGCCTTCTCTGTATAATATATATGTACATATATGTACATTAGGAACCAATGATGATAGCGGAATAAAAATTTACAAAAATACGGTATTTGAAAAATATGTAAATGACGGATAATAAAATCTCGATTATCACTTTATCATGCGAGAGTATAAAATGTTAAGTGACACCCGAACTTAGCCCTTCCTTACTTGTTGTTTTAATATTTGGTGAATTGGCATTAAATTCATTAACGTATCACACTAATTGTGCGAAGTATAAATTTTATAGCCAACCGAGCAGACAGGAATATGATGCTGAAATATGTTGAACGAACTTCTGAGTATAAATTTACTTTCGAATGTATAAATTTTCTGTAATAACAATTTAAAACTCCTTTAATTTTAGTGGTGCCGATGTCGGCTCGAATTATTGATTATGTTTGTGATAAATAAAATATCGAATAAAAGTATGCCGTGAAAGTAAGTTTAAGTTTCTCTTCAAGGTTTCTAATTAATGAACTATTGTATCGTTCTTCACATTTCAAATAAAGCTTCTTGCTGGTTTAATTGTATGAATTGTAACGTATGTATTTAGTGTGATTGCAAAAGCTAACATTACGGGGGTAATCTAATAGATATGAATAATAGATATGGACCGCATTTTTTGCCGCACAAAAAGAGGTATACACTTTAAAATGTTCAAAGAACTGTTCGCCAATGTTTGGATACCTTGGGCCAAGGCTTTTGGTAAATTAAAATTAAAAATGTTAAACTAAAAGTTATATATGTAAATTACAAAACTACTACTTTTTCAAGGCTGGAGAAAAGGTTCTAAATATTATCAGACACACGACTACAATGTACATACAAGTACGAGTATGTATGTATATTGATATGTGTATCAAACGTGTTTAAATTATGACTTCACGTAACACTTGCATCCTAAACCCTCGAAAAATTTGGAAATTAAATGAACATAAAGTTACAACATAGGGTCGTCAGTAAAGGTTTTCTGGTGTTTAATCGATAACGAGTAACAATTTTACAAATCCATAAGAAAACATGAGCCATGAGACGCTGTATTCAGTAGGCTTTAAATAGTTTTTCTATATTTCAAAAGGTAATACCTAAATAATAAATATTATGAAATTTGTAGAGATACTGTGGTCAGTAACAATAAAGAACCGGTTTGTACTTCAGAGCCGAAATCGATATCTCTCAATAGGAATTCAGTCTGCTAGCAATAAGTAATCGTGCCTAAAAGGGCTTGGACTAGCTATAATACTGCACTGATTTGTCCCGTTGGGAATTTAATGAAATACATATAATAATGGTTTATTACTTCTTACTTCAAGTATATAAAGGGATTAAGTAAATTACATGTCGTATATTTTTCCAGCTTCTGTGTATCTAAAATAGAAAGTTCAAGTTTTTTAACATTTCTCACTACCTCATTAAGAAAATTTCTAATTTGATATCGGAATTGGCTTAAAAAAGCAAACGAAAAATTTTCAAGTGGATATAGAAAAAGAAATCATATGAAATTTGGAAACAAGAAAGGTTTATGTGTATATAACTATAACTATTATCAAAGTTTGAGACATACTAAGTCTTACCTTTGCCATTGAGATTGTGGTATTATTGGCCGGCTTTGCAAGTGAATTCGATACGTAATAGTGGCTAAATTCTTAGAAATAATTCAGCAATAATTCCCATGGTACGTAGGTATTACTTCTTCATTTATTTTTCACAAATATTTATTTATTTTATCAACGTCTCCAATTTACCGTCCATGGAAATGTTTGGCCTTCCTTCACGCGGACAGACAATAATATCGAAATCGACTTTTTTGAAGCGACGAAACTAATTCACGACACGTTGTTTGTTTTAGGACAGGACCTCCGTAAACTTTTTGGAGTTCCCGATGTGCTTCAGCCGCCAATTTTTTTGATGAAAGAAGGAAATGGAACACTTTCCGCATACGACAATTAATGGGCTAAAAAACAGACATATTCGCATAACCAAAAACGCAGTTTCTTTTTCAAATATTTAGATTAAGTTCATTACGTTTTGAATATATCAAAATCGATCACCACTGATTTCTGGAGCCATATATTAAACAGCAGCTATTTACTTCCGCACCTAATATACATATATTTATTTACTCCCTGAGGTATTTTTAATTGTTTACTTAAAACCCTTTAAAACATTACTGTCGCTCGGGTTGCAAGACAGTTTGCTTTGGCATTTTAGAAAAGTTACCCATTGCGGAATATTTCCTACCGTCGCCGCTTTTGCTTCGTTTAAGAAACCCCACGCAAACAGTTCCCACATTTGCCATGGCTTTCTCTAGCTTCTCGTTGCGGCGCTGGCGTATGACAGGTATATTGATTCAAATACATTGTTTACATGTATTACTCGTCCTTGTAATTACTGTGCAAGTTGCAGGCCTAACCACACACACACATTCACGTAATGACTCCTTTATATTTGAAACTCTAACCCCGTTTTAACAAATTGCTTAAAAGCCGCATGAGCAAACTGGCAATTGCAGGGAAATAAGGCCGGTACGCTGTACTACAGAGAAACTTGCAACACACTTAGGATTTACGACAGAAAGCGAGCAGAGAATTCCATGTCTTAAGCAAAAATAAGCTCAGCCGATAACCTGTATGTTCCCACTGTATCGTTACTCTGATTTTCAGAAATTGTTTGTGTCAGGCCTCTTTTCCGGTGCGCTACTACCGTAGGGTACTGATGATGTTGCTGAAGATGACGCTGCATCTGAATAAGGGTATCAAATGCAAAAATGCCAGAAAATATTGTGCTCGAGTTGAGTATCACAGTGCCAATGGTAATAACAAAGTCTCACATCCCCATGAGTTCGAGTTTATTACACTTATATTTTGACCAAGTTGGAGGTTAGATGCAAGTAGCATTAATAGCTACAGTTATGTGTTTGTGATTTTACTTATTAGATATTGAGATATGAAATTTGTACTTGGCATATGGCGATATACTATTAGCAAACAAGAAAAAACGTTAACTTTGGCATAGAAGCTAATATACCATTCACAGGTGCATTTCTTTTAGTAACTATGTGTTCAATTTGTATGGAAGCTATACGCTATAATAATCCGATCTAAGCAATTTTTTCGGAGATAATATTATTACCTTAAGCAGCAATCCGTGTCAAATTTCGTGAAGATACCACGTCAAATGTGAAAGTTTCCCTTGCAAGAACTTGATACCGATCATTCAATTTGTATGGCAGCTATATGTTATAGTGGTCCGATATTGGCAGTTCCGACAAATGAGCAGCTTCTTGAAGTGAAAATGACGTTTGCAAAATTTCAAAACGATATCTTGAAAACTGAGGGACTAGTTCGTATATATACAGACAGACAGACAGACCGACGGACAGACAGACAGATGGACATGGCCAAATCGACTAATCTCAACATACTGATCATTTATATATATACTTTATAGGGTCTCCGACGCTTCTTTCTGGGTGTTACAAACTTCGTGACAAACTTATTATACGCTGTTCAGGGTATACAAATAGTAAGACTTTGTTCATAATTTGAAAAGTTTTAATATACTTGTATTCTTCAAAATCTATATCGCCCCCTAAAGTTAATCCCCCTTTCCATAATACACTTGTGAAAACGTTTCAATCATCGTAACAGTTGTTAGAGTCAATTTCCGGAATAGCCTTCCATGCACGTAACAATTCACGTTTGTTGGCTTCAATTGACTGCCCCTTTACCCGGAGAGGTCCTTTGAGTTTGCTAAATAGCCAGAAATGAAACGGAGCCAAGACTTCTCGGTCCATAATTCAGGTCTCTTTTCACGAATAACTTCACGCAAATGACGCATAACACTCAAATGGTGCACTACACCTCGATAATCGAAGAAAAGTGTCAACAAAACTATGATTTTTGACCTGCTTTGATGTAGTTTTTTCGGCTTCGGCTCACCTTTGCCAAGATATCCAGGCCAACTGATCATCTGTCTCCGGGTCGTAGTCATAGAACCAAGACTCATCACCAGTAATAATACGTTTCAGATATCCTAGTCTGAAAGCATTGTTTCATAGACATTAACGCGTCGCTGTCTTTCGAAAAAAATTTAATGGTTTTCAGTGATCTCTCCGATATTGCCGTTGATTCTCAAGCGCTAGTTCTTTTCTTTTATTGACGTGTTGATTATCAGTTAATGTTAATGGCCGTCCTGGATGTGGTTCGTTGACAACGTGTTTTCAGGCCCTCTAAATAATTTGTACCAATCAAAAACACTTTCGCGCGAGAAACAATTACACCGAAGGCCTTTTCCAACATTCTGAACGTTTTGGCACCAGAAATTTGATTCCGCACGCAAAATTTAATGGAACTTCTTTGTTGAATAATTTTCCCCAACGTAAAAATCGCCGAATGCACTTTATGTACATGGCACATTCAAACCACTGTTTTGTAATAATCATAAATGGGTTAGTTTAAATGTCTTGAAATAACTCTGACCTCTGAAATTATTTTAAAATGAACTTTTTCACTTTGGTTCTCATTTAAATTAATGAGTCTAGACCACTGTTTAAGAATCAACAACAGCAGAGATCGGGTGAGATTATATGTACATCTACCATGAGACTGCTTTGTTTCTAAACTCAACGGCCTGTATTCTAAATTCAAGGCTCAAGCCTTGATAAAGATAGAAGTTGCGTATACGTAGGTTGCCTTTTATATTTCGGGATGTGGCAACATTATTGTTGTAATCTGGGAATACACAACTTAATCGTAAAGTGTGACAGTTTTCATTTTTACATACTCAGAACATTTGGCTTACGAGCGCTTATTACAGTAACTTAAGCTATTACATTGCAGTTGATTACACTAACTTAAACTATTCTTCATCATCAAAAATAGAATTAAATCGCGAACATTTACGCGTGGTTATTTTTTACAAATTTTACCGTGAATTGACTCAACAAGAGTGCATATGAACTTAACTAAATTTTTGACAATGAAGATCGATCAAGGACTTATGTTTATCGATGGCATTGTGAATTTAATCGAGATTTCGAATCACTCCAATGCCAATTGTTTGAAGGTCGTTCAAAGTCAACTGTTGTTCCGGATCCTATTGACGCCATGCGCAAACTGATATTGCGAGTTCGTCATGTGACCTAGGTATTAGTGAGACTAGCATATATTCATTATTGCATGAACATTTGACTGTAAAAAAACAATTGTTCACGTTGGATCTCAAACAATTTGTCAATCGCTCAAAACACGGCCCGTATTGATTGGTCGAGAGAAATGTTAACAAAATACGATAGCGGTGCTTCGAAACACGTATATGACCTTGTGCCAGATGATTAATCGTAGTTTTACGCGTATGAACCTGAAAGTAAATCGCAGTCAACTATGGGAGTGTTTCAAAATAATCCGAATCTAACAAAGGTATTTCGCGCATAAAACAAATGGTTGCTCGTTTTCGGAAAAACTGAACAAAACTAACCCATACCATTAGAATATTGCGGAACAGTGAATTATTGTTTGTCAGTTGCGAACGGCTGAAGCAACTGCATATTTAAGCGCTCGAGACATCGACTTGATATGACCTTGTGTCATCCTCCGTATATTCCTGACTTGGCACCGATTGACTTTTTTTATTCACATAAGTAAAAATAAACTAAGAGGTTAACGTTTTTCGATACCTAAAGAGGCGGCTGATACGTTCTGAACGTAAGTTTTGGAGACGTGTACTTAACAGAGAATACTTTGAAAAACAATAAAACCGTTTTCGATTATTAATACTTGTTGTTGTTCTCTAACCTCGAAATATAAAATACAACCTTACATATGCTTACAGAGTGCTCTTTGAAAAAATAAATACAATGTGTTTTGCAGTAAAAAAGTATTGAAAATTTTATTCGCTTTTGCAGAATGTTTTCAACGATCTATTGTAAAATATTCATCAGTGTTTGCATGGCTAAATCGTATTAATCTTCAACTGCAAGATCGGATCGGTGTATTCCGATGTCACAACGGAATACTTTTTTTAGGGGCTCATGAATATTTTACATTTACCAATTGAGTACCAACTTAATTTGTTTACATAGAAAACATCGTTTGAATACCAATTGTGCGTGCAAACATTAATACACAAATTCCAATTATTAACTTCAATATTAATGGCATTCCTGCTAATGTTAATAAATGGACAACGTAGCAAACAAGCGCCGCGGTGAGCGGACAGCTTTAGGTGACATAGCGAACAAAAGGACATGCTAATTTTGTAAACAAAATTGAAAAAGAACAGGTAGAAGGGAAAACAGATCAGTAGGACGTCAGAAAGGTCGTGCTTCGTTAATATGTATGAGCGATTGAGGAGAGCGAATCTCTCTTTAAATCAGATATAACCTACATAGACCTAACAAACAACTAGATACACACATACACATAGTACGGAATACATACTAAAGCATTCATGCCAACAAATTTAAGAGTTACTCATAATGGTAAAAAATTCTTTAATACGGGTGCACGTCAGGTTTTCTCCAATTTCAGCGTCCAGTTACTCGAAAGGTTTCTAATGGAAAATAAATTCAATGCACGAGCTTTCTACAAGTCTTTATTAATACAATAAAAGCAAATTAATGTAAGGCTTGTTAAACGAAAAGTGTCACTTGTGTATTAGTGCTCTGCGGTTCCGAAGCAAATATTCTTTTTATGCCAGCTTGATTGGTTGTTTTGGTATTTGTGTTATTTGTTATTATGGGTAAGTTTTGACACTCGTGCCTTAATAGTTTTCGATTTTTGAGATTTGGATTTGCGAAAAAATTGCGGTTGTATGTAAGACCTTAAAATAATCGAGAAAGTCAAATTAATTTAATCTTTCAAATTTTTACCTTAAAATATTAGAGATGATGTAACGAATAAACATCCGGATTTGACCCATTTTGCCACTGTAGTGCACGAATATTGTCTACCAAATTTGATTGCTATCGGTGGAGTAGTCCATCGTAGTCCATCCAACAGCCCTTCCATACCATCTATATTTCTACATTTATCGCCTTTTTAGTAGAATTTACCAAAATGGTTATATGGGGATTACGCGAGGTTCTAATCCGAAGTCGCCGATTTCCTCATGGTGCGTAGAGATGCATATTCAATCAATTACCAATCAATCGACCATAGACGCCCCTCCCTAATGAACTTTTTTGTATTAAACAACAGTCTTCTTACTATGACATTTTATAAGTTTTAGTTTAATGGGCTTTTGTGGTCGTGGTTTTGTTCCGATTTCGCCACCCTACTTTTTTGACAATCAATACGTGTACTAAGTCTCATTACGTGCTTCCAATTTTACCAAGTTACAACTTGCACAGACGGACATTCGGATTTCAACTGATCTCATCATCCTAATAATTTATATATATGGTATATAGGACTACAGTATATTCCTTTGATTAATTTTTGGTGTTGCAAACAACCGTTGGTTGAACAAACCTATAATACGCTGCAGCATCATGTTGCAAGAGTTCAAAAATTATGGATTGTGATATTTTCCTCAAGATACAATGAGCAGAAAAAGCTTGGAACAGTTTTAAGACAGCAGTGCATGTTTTCTTTGTCAACGTTTGAGCAGACAGTGTTACGAGCTGATCACTGGTATGATTTCGAAATTCTCTATCATCGGATGTAGTAAGTATGTATCTAAGATGCACATGCTACATTTCAAAATTATATATAAAATTGTTGTGTATATTTATTGAGACAAAAACTGCATACGGGTTTTTTTATTCTTATTTTTACTCTTACTATAAAAGCAAGAAAAATATGCTATGTATAATTCGTTTCCAAAAATGCTGTTGATTATAATCGGTGCTCTCGAAAAGTTGATGCACCAAGTGAAAAGATCTGAGTACGGAAATGGAAATTTTAAATTTCACCAGTTTCTTTTTGATTGTGTCTTATTAATTTATTCAACAATATGTCATCGGTTGTTGACTAACATAACGGTAAGCCTGTCCTTGTTGTTTAGAAGTTTAACACTCAGTTAGACCACCCACCTTGACATAAGCTTATATTTATAATTTTCATCGAGCAGTGACGGGAGCGAACTTTGCTGCTAAACAGATCAGTGACTACTTATGTATAAACTGAATGCGCGTCGAATAGAAAAATAATCCCATTTCGGCAGAATAGAGTATGCATAATGTTACAGCAAGTAAATTGAATTAAGTGCGTGCACGGAAGGCTTGAAATGCGAATCGCAGTGACAACAATGGGAGACCGAGTAAGTTTTCTTTGTTGAAGATTTGATAAAAGTAAAAACGCTAGACAGAAATGGGTGCACGCGCGGACTACCATGCATGTGTAAGAATGCCAGTAAAGATGTGCTTTTCCAGGTAAAGAAAAAGAGAATTGTGAAATGGTTGTGCCATATATGCCATAAAAGGTGAACTTTTGACCGCATATGTATTCATATGCAGTAATAACAGCACACACACACCTTTACGTAGATAGATAGGCATACCCATACAGCAATTTACTTACTTCTACACAGTATTCCTGTCACAGAAGCTCGCTCTGTGTTAAACATCAACTACAGACCAGCACGCAGGATACAGAGGTACAACAATAACAATTGTAAACTAAACAGCAAAAACGCATTAAAATCTTCCTACCATTTGAGACTTGGCCGCCGCACTTTAAAATTGCCTAACTGACACGAATTTGGAGAAATTTATGGCGAACATTTTCATCCTTGGCATACATTTTATTTCAGCGTAATGACCTTACATATAAGGTCATAACGTTGCGTTTTTTATATACCTTAGAGGCTTGCTTGCAATTGTGATAATGAAATGTTGAAATGTAACTTTCACCATCACAATGGATATATTAACGGCCATATATTAAAAGAATGGAAAAAAGCAACTCAGTCTATTCATTATATAATACAATGTTTAAGAATTAAACTGGTTTGCATCCGTGTTGTTACAATAAAACCTTACGATGTAGTTAACACTTAGGACATATTTTATTACCTCTCTTACATATCTATGAAAACATTCACACATTTGCCTCGAATTGCCTTCACAGTAACAACATTATATCGTCTATATCTCGACTTTAGCGATTTTGATACTCTCACAACCTGTTGCTACAAAGTTTAATAGTTTTGATCTAAAAATGTTACACATATGTACCCAATAACTATGTGAAAAATTTTAAAAGGCGTTCTAGAGTGTATGTAACGTGAATTCAAACTTAAAAAGCGTTTTTCTCAAAGTCGATGACCAACATTACTCAAAAACGGCTAAACCGATTAGTCTCAAATTTTAACACCATTTTTCTCACCATTAATTATTTTTTATAAACAATGTAAGACCAAAATTTTGGCCAAAAATCGATTTTTTTTTTAGAAACCGCCCTTTTGTCAAAAAATTTTATTCGCTTATTCCTTTTATTAATTACTCGAGTTAACTTTAATTTAACGAAATCCGTTTGGATTTTTAATGTTCAAAGATATAGTGGTCACTGCAAAATATCTTTATTGAGAGTGTGCAAGTGAATTTCACTATACAATAGAGCATTTAGAAATGAAATGAAGTCTACGAATAACATGCAAAATTTTTATTGATTTTAAGTTGCGGGTATGCACTTTTAATGCGTTAAATTTAATGACTCCTAATAGTAATATTAACAGGTGACAAATTTATCGATCCATAGCAAATATTTATTATGATTGTTTACCAAGCCAACTCGTTTAAAAGTTATTCGAGGTTAAAGTCCATCCTTAAATTGTTAAAAATTGTTTGTATTTTTTTACAAGATAATGCCTCAAAGCATCATAACAAATCTTATTTTGTCCCCTCTTAAGGATGAAGATCTTGAAAAATAAATTAATTTATTTAAGACTTAAGAAATCCGCTAATTATTGGCTCCATGCCAAGGTAGCTTGACATAAGAGCTAACCATAAGCTGTGGGTTAATTAATTAGTCTAACTAATTGCTCTACTTAATGACAATCCTTGAAAATATTACCAACATTTATATGATTTCAACACTACTAATAAGTGCGGATTTGGGAGGGTTTACCATTCATATCTATGATACTACAAGTGACCGGTGTCCGTTACGTAATGGTAAATAAAATTCATTTCGTAAAATTAATATCCACAACGATTAATATATGAAGATCGTAAAAATATGTCGAAATTTTTACTACACCAGGAATTCCGCTAGATCCGAAGTCAAGACGACATAATTTGGGAATTTGAGCTATTCATACATTTTCGTATATTTTTGGACTTGAACTATAACGGGTAATACCGTTCAGTTAGTTTTGACGAAAGTTTCAAAATTTTATAACATATAGCTTTTCTCATCATTCTGATCATTTATAAATATATATTTAACCCTATATCTCTCTCACTTAGTTTTAGGTGATTCATACAGCCGTTCGGTGAACAACAGTTAGCGATGACAGGGCGAAGGGATTCACCCTCGTTAGTAGGTAAATTTGGTAGTTAGATTAATAAGTTTCACCTGTTTCATTTATACTGTCATTAATGTAAAAAAATAAAAAAAAAAAATATTGTGCAGTATTTCACAAACTAATATCCAACGACATGTAAATTTCAGGGAACGGTTGCTCTTTACATGTTGTTTTTGTTACTTTAAACTCTTTATCCGTTCTTTTATTAGGCCAAAGCAATGTTCAATTCTAATTCGATATTGGTTTAAAGTTCTCTTGAACAAATTTCTTTGGTGCAAAATGCCTTTCGTTGCATTTGTTCCAAAGAGAGTTATACGACTCGCAGTCAATTTATAAACACAAAACTTGCAATTACTATACCACTGTGATCAAATTGAAACTTTTAATTTATACTTCGATGTTTTTCGAATCGGTAAATTTTTTTTTGTAAGTTCGCAGTGACATCTGTGCTACATTTCACGTCAAAATATTCATTAGTATTTGATATTGTGAGGCTCTAAAAGTGAATTCTTCAAACCTTTCTATTTGATCACAGTAGTATGTCATGTATTCTGCCGGGATACCCCAACAAAGTATGACGAATTAGTTGATTGTGGCCACAGACACATTGAGCCTTTAGTGAGTATACATGTTAATGGGAAAATATGCTTCTGGGCCTTCAATAGGTTTCTCAGCCAATTTTATTCCCATGCCGTAAACATAGCCAACTTAATATGGCAGTTCAAGGAATGTGTTAGCCACTATTGTCCTGTGCAGTGCTGTACCTGTACTGGCTATACTTGCCTGTTATCATCAGAATTGCAAAAATACTCTATTCGTTATGACCTATGTTATCATAACAAAAGTCAAAGATATTATAGTAAAAGTCACATATATTTCCTCTTTTGAACCCAGTCGGTAAAGTACGCGAGCCAATAAACATTTCATCACATTTTATTAGCTTAATAATAACATCAAACATATTTCGGCTGACTCGCACAATTTGTTTAAGCCTGTTTTCATCCTTGCGATTTTGGTACAGAATAATGAACAAAAGGGCAACCATTTCTAAAATATTTAGAAACTGCAATTGCAAAGACAAAGTCTTCCTAAATTCCATCTCTGTATTGATCATCTGTGATATAATGATATGATTTGAGTATTGAACACTCACCACAAACTCATTAGATTACCATCATTTTTATACTCTTCCAACCTATTACTGCAGTATAATAGTTTTGTTCACCTAACCTGACCATTTTTATACACATATATAATATATTATCTATATCGCTTAGTTTTAGGTAATATCGGTTGTACATATCCTAATATGTATTTATAAATGGTCAGGTTGACAAGAAAAGTTGAAAACCGGATACCTTTTTGTCTATCCGTCCGTCCGTGCAATATGAAACTTGTGTGAAAATATAGATATCTTGATGAAACTTGGTATGCGGGTTTCTTGGCACAAAAATAATTGGGAGCTCGTAGACGGACGTAATCAGATACCACTCTGAGAACCTATAAATTGCCCTAACTAAGCCATAAATTAATATATAAAACTATAATTTGGTTCAGGGGATCGCAGTAATTTTTGAAAAAGTGGGGGTGGTTTACCCCTATAATAAGTTGAACGTACATATCGCCTACAGAAGCTACACCAACCAAATTTACAGTGCTCAAATACCATAGATGAACGGATGATAACCCCGCTCACTCCCCATATAACGGTACGGTCAAAAACAACTAAAAGCGCGATAAATCTATACCTAAATACGCCAACGACGTTAAAATTTACGTTCAAAATGGTATGAAAAGGCTTATTGTGAGCCCGTGTGAAAATTGGACCGTCGGTGTGGAACCGCCCACTTTTTATAAAATCCCATATCCAGGGACCCAACAGGCCGATTTCGACTAAATTTGGTACGTGACATTGTACTAATATTCCAATGTCATAATGCGAAATGAGCGAAATAGGACTAAAACCATATATGTAATACAATTTAAATTCCATTTGATTCCAATACTTTACAGTACACAAATCAGAAATCATTTTATATAACGGGTTAAAACTTTGCACTGATAATTCCTTTAATGTATGACACCTTATGACAAAAAATTTTCAAAATCCAAACAGAAGTGTTCAAGCCTATCGGTAACGAATATTTGTACCCCAGTAAGTATAATTGACTTTGGACGGAAAATATCGGTCAATGAATGAGATATGCAATTGAAATTCAGGCAGAATCCATTCCCTAGAATAGTAATTTTGTGTATCAAAAACGTGTTGAGTCGGATCAATATCTTGAAAAAAAAATGTCTCAACGAAAATTACAGCGTATTATGCTCATAACCCCACATATGTATAACTAATATCAGGATTTGCGAGCATCCGGCTGAACTTGCTCCATATGATTGGTGATTGTACGTGAGGTAACTTAATGAAACATTTGTTAGTATGTATTAGCAAAATAGATACAATCGGGTCGGGCCAACTTTCATATAATACACATAGTGATTTTCGTTTTTCTAACAAACCTTTAGTTGACGTTTTACATCTTAAGGTATTCCCTGGCAAGTTGCAAGTGTATAAAATGTATGTATGTTGCAGACGAACTTAGACATTTCTTAGTTGTTTCCAAATAGCTCCAACATTAGTAAATAATTTAAATGGATTTTTCCCAAAATTTAAGAAATTCAACTTTTTCGCTGACTCTCGGCATTTTAGGTTTATTATTTTGAGAACTAAACAGCTGATAAAAAGCATTTGCACTAACACGTTTATATGTGCGTTGATCTAACACCGTGCGTAAATGTATAAATATGTGAGATTGGTCAACTTGGTAACGTGCCAAATTTGGTAGAAATCGATCAGGTGGGTCCCGAGATTGTGATTTCCTCTAAAAGGCGGTGCCACGCCCATCGTCCCTCTTTGACCCCGGCAGTGCATCTGGCATATTAGTTATTGATTTATCAAGTTCCAGTCCGTTATATGAAGATTGAGCTGGGTTGTCATTTGATTTTATGTCTTCTGACACTGTCGGTAGGATTTTTTATAATATTTGCGTTTGGCGAATTTGGTGGCTTGTGGCTGTAACGGTTCATGATTTTTTTTGGTCGTGAAAGTGGTCCGAAAATATCATCTACAAACTCGTACGTATATTTTGCCATGAAACGCGCAGACCAAATCTCATCTAGATATCTCCATTTTCAATCAAGTTACGAACAAATCTGTTATATTCTGTAGCAACATGTGGTTAAAATTAAGAAAAAACTGTTATTCTATACAAAAATGGCAAAGATATCATAGAAATAACTTGGGAGCGATTGAGTGAAATATCATGAAAAGGAGTAGTAGTTTTTTGTTTGTTACGCATTCTTAAGGAGTCTGATAAATTCTGGGAAATTGCGGTTTTATTCGGGGTATTCTGTATTTACTAGATCTAGTTAATATCCTGTTCCCGGCCTTCAACAGAGTATAGCTCGAAAGACGTTTTGCATACAAGTGGTAGTCCCAAGTCTTATGAAAATCTTAAATAAATTGATAATAACCGGTGTGTTGCCTTGATGCAAATTACGAAAAGTTTTGCAACAAAATGACAAAAAAAACTTGGTTGTCTTAAAGATATATAAAATTTCATTCCCATCGAAAAATATAACATTCAACATTGTCATTAGCAATGGGCCTGAAGTTTTTTATGGCTTCTCGGCTGTCAGTCAATTTAAGTTTTATTAACTAACATAGCTTAAAAACATTCGATACTTATGTGTTATTAAATACTAAGTGCATCACTAATTCTAATTTATTATAAATAAGCAGAAATATACTATATGTAATTACTGCACTTATGCACTTATTTACCCCCAAACTTGCAACTCAATTCCTTGACAGTCTATCATATATTATCATTAAATTCTAAGACAAGCACTCAGAAACCGTCCACGCCACCTCCTTCACCGAAGCAGATCATGAACATACTCCTTGTGATATTTATTCTTACCTAACATACTTAAAGCTAGAAACACTGTAACAACATACGTAATGACAATATTCCCATCGCAATAATAACCCGAGGCGCAACACAACAAGAAACGAGCTGTGAAATTTGCGAGGAAATGTGTTGTGACATATGCTAAGTCAAGAGCAGTGGGATCGTCGTCGTAAGTACCGTTGTACACCCACAAAAGCTGCCTTAAAGGCAAACCTAAAATAATATTGCACGACAATTATGTTTCATACCGAGAAATGCGCATAGTCTGATAAAATTAGGGAGAGTGTTTGCATAACTTAGGATGTGGTCGCGAAAAATACACAACGTACATAATGTTGGATGACGAAAATATATTTTGAGGCAATAGAAACCGGATTTATACAGACATGTTGGGAAGAGGCGGCGGCTGTGACAAGAAATAATAAAAATCAACAACATGAACACCATAAGTGGCCTGCAAAGGCAACAGACAATTTTGTTTAAGAAAGCAGCAATAAACTTATGGCGGCAGCATGTTTTTCGCGAATAAGGTTTACACCTTTCAACACAGTTTCTTAATCATAATGAAATTTTACATATAAAACGATGTTGTGCTACCACCTCTCTCTTTTTTCCCCACTTTAGCTCCGCTTAGAAATATAGACATGCTTCTATACAAATTTAATATTCCATATAAGCTAAAATGAACAAGTAAGGAGGGGATAAATTCGGGTGCAACCGAACATTTTAAACTCTTGTAACTTGCAAGAATCAAATACAGGGAAATACTTTAAGCTAAAATATAGTACTAACGAAATACAAACAATTTTGTTCGTACATATGTTTACTATATATAACTCCTATACTGACAGACACATAAGGTCTGTTAGAAAAACGAAAATCCTTAAATGTAGTATATGGGGGTAGTATCGACTTGATTTTATCTATTTTCTCCAATATCACATACTGCTAACATGCCGCATACTAAAAAACCATCATATAGTATATATGTATATTGTATTCACAGTTTATGGGAAATCTCATATATGGCAACTTCACTCTTTTCACAATTTATTTTCAAATTACTTTCTGTTGATTCGTTGTCTTGCATGGCACCTGATCCCGTCGAATTCCGCCAATTTGTACAGCATTGACGCAAGTGCCTTGCCTATAGCCTCACTAAAGACCAATCCAACTCCAGATTCTGTGTCTCTAAAAATTTTGTATAATATACTTGCGCTGTCGGCTTTTCGATTGGACGATTATCTCGTATGTACATATGTTATTAGTTGCTTTTGCTTCTCATTGCTTCATTTCTTGTACGGTGCTTTGCGTATACGCCTCGGTTTGGTCTAAAACAGATATTTGGCATTATTTTATTTTCATTTACACTTTTAAAACATATTTTAATTTTACTTACAATTTTGCTTCCATCAGATTCCATATTTTTCAAATGTAAAAAAAGTCAGCTGATCAGAGGTGCTAGTTTGCCACAAATAGTAAACAAGCTCAACACAGTGGGAATAGAGGTGAAATTGTTTTTCACGTTAAACAAAAACAAATTACATACCGCATTGGTAAATATGGGTATATTGCCACCTGGGAAATTTAACATGCTAGATAACATTTAACTGTCAACAGCATAATAGGGTTTTAGGCACATACATAGATACACTATTATGAGAGATACGCTCTCTAATTTTCAATGAGATAATTCACAACTTGTCCGATATATTGAAAATCTTTATATTAAGTATATGGGGGCTAAGGGAAGTATTGATCCGATGCAACCCATTTTTGACTTACCATTTTAAGAGATAAATTTTCCCTGAATTTCAATTATATATCTCACAAATTAGCCAATATTTTCGATAAAAAGTCAACTATGGGTACTGGGGTCCAAATATTTGGTACCTAGGGACTTGAAGACTTTTGGTTTCATTTGGGCAGGTTTTGCTTATAAAGCCGTTATTCTCTCAAAGTTTTATGCCGTTATATCAATTGCTTCGTGATTTGTGCACTGGAAAGTGAAAGAATATCAAATGGAATTTTCCGATTACTACATTAGAATATGAAAATAATGTCATGTGCTAAATTTTGTAGAAATCGGTCGATCGGATCCCTAGATATGAGATTTCAACAAATAGTGGGAGATGCCACGCTTATTGTTCAATTTTGACTTCAGGTCTTTCATACCATCTCGAAGGTAAAATTTAGTATCTCTGACGTATTTAGTTATTGATTCATTTCGCTTTTACTAGTTTTAAACTATAGTGTTTTATGGGGAGTGAAGGGGGACTGTCTTCCGATTTCGTCCATTTTCACACTGTCGGTAAAATTTCTTATAAGATTTGTGTTCGTCGAATTTTGTCGTTGTAGCTGTAGTGGTTTAGGAGATATTCAGATTAAACTTATTGGAGAGCAAGGATACGCTCACTTTTTTAATTTTTTCTCCTAACTGCTTCTTGCAACTGCGATCGCCTGTACTAAATTACAGTTTTAAATCTCAATTTAATGCTTAGTTATGGCACTTTATAAGTTTTCAGTTAATGGTCATCCTGATCATTTAAAAACTGTTAGATGAACAAAACTCTGTAGCAGCTGGTTGCAAGAGTGCAAAAATATTTAAAGAAACACAATCAGGACTATAAAATTTAAACAATTAATTACAATAAATCTAGTTGGTCCTCCGATTTCGAGGCCTTTTGGAATGGTATTAGTGAAGCAGAATTTATCTATAAATAAGAAATTATTTGGATATCTTTTTAGCCATGGTCAAGCTTGAAGAGAATTTTCAGATGCTTCAAAGATAATATTACTCAGGATAGATATATGGCTGTACATAACATGCGAGTAAACTAAGAGCAAGAATTGGTTTTGGTTCGTCCGCGAGAAGAATTATTTGGTGTTCTGGAGAAATTCGCACTCAAAGCAGGTTGTTGCTTAGAAAGATGAGTTGGGTTCTACGTACTATTAAGCTAGTTAATATATTCATCTCTTCAATTACTCGAACTATGGTTAGCTATCTGGCTAGTTTGAAGAGTTCCTTGGCACTACCACTGGTTCCGAGCTCTTTGTTCCAACAAGGTGGTCTCAAGTTGCACATATTGCAGAGCACGCGATGTTATACGTTTTTGAGAACGTTACTGAGTGTGATTCTCCGTTCCTCGTTTTCAGACATAAAATTTTCTTTAGCTTCCCATAACTAATATCAGTATTTTAAAACATCCATTCCCTTTATACCGCTATCTTAGGAAACGTAATATAATATCAAATTGGTACATATATACTATAGTTTAGTTCCGAAGTAATTTTTGATATTCTAAGAAAAACCATATAGTGAATATGTTAAAACTTCTAGAAGAATGCTAAATCATGTACTAAATGCGTCATTACATTTTGCACTTACGATGGCTCAAAAACGCTTTATAAGAGCAGTTGTTAAATTTGGACAATGAGAATGAAACCGCCCACATTTAGGTAAAAATCCATATCTGGGCACCTACCCGAAAATATCAAAAATTAGGTAAATCGGACTACAACTACGCCAACTTCCCATATAACACAATTTGAAATTCTATCTGATTCTTTCGCATTCTAGTATACATACAAATAAGGCACCAATTAAAGTAACGGGACTCTATCACATGAATAAATTTTTTCTAAATCGAACTGAAACTATTCAAGCCCCTAGAAACCAAATAAGAGACCCCAGTGCATATAATTGACTTTTTACCGAAAATTTCGATCAATGTCTGAGATAAAAATAAAATTGAAATTCGGAGGAAATCCTTTTCTGAAAATAGCATTTCTGTATACCAAAAATGAGTTGAATCGACTCAATACTTTCCTTCCTCCTAACTTATGTATAGGTTCTCGAATTTCAGGATTACTTAAAAAAATTGGGAGAGGGTGTTTTTCTTATAACGCTGCATATTTGTGCTTCGAATGAATAAAATCGGGTGGAAACTCGTCCTAAGCACGGTATAACTAACAAGCCTTATGTATCTGAAAGGTAAGTTTGGTTGTAACATATAAAAAATAAAGATTCAGTTACCTTACGCTGAAGTCCTAACAGCTAGCATTATTAGAAGAATTGTGCTTGGAAATAGGTTTTTTATCTTTCAAAATACTCTCTCTTTTTATATTCGTTTGTTAGTAACACCTAATTAAGTGTTATCATATATATCTATATATTTAAACTTTTTCCGAAATATCATAATATTTCTAAGTATTGCTTAGTTGGTATTATATATGTAGATTCCCTTAGTCCATATATAATTAATATGCCACTCAACTTTTAATAAAAAATTACATCGTTATAATTTCCGCTCTAAAACCAATGTCTTTTTTTCTCCAAAATTAATTTTTATATCAATCACGTAATCCATTTACGACAATATTAACACTGTGTTTGCTTTTCTCTCCTTATAACTAATTCGTAACATTTAGAAGTATCTTACGCTCGTTTTTGCCTGAAATTAGGCATAAGAATAGCAACTTCCTTTGTTGTTGCATACTTCAAAATGAATTATTTGACTTCGGTGGTTCGCCAGATTTTTACTTTATAAAAAAATATGCGCTCTTAATAAAACAGAAATGGTTTGGGATATCAATGAAATTCTTTATTCCTGTGAAAGTACTTTCGATGCCATTATTCATGAAACTAGACTTCTTTTACATGGCCACCACGGGCACGACGCTTAGAGAAGTCAAGACGCTGAACCCAATTTTCGAGGGTTTTCAAGCATAAATCGGCCGATACTGCTGCAATTTCATGTTCGATAATAGTATGTCGCTGGCTTTTTGGCGTAGACCATAGACTTAAAGTAGCCCCAAAGGAAATAGTCTAACGGCGTCAAATCGCATGACTGAGTCGCCCATTTGACTGGGCCATTTCGTGAGATAGTACGTTCAACGAACTTGGTTTTCAATAAATCGATCGGTAGCGATTCCCATTCTCACTTACTTGTCGTTCTTGATCATCACGGAAGAAGTACGGCCCAATGAGGACGCCGGCCCATAAACCGCACCAAACCATAATTTTTTCGGGATACAATGGTGACTCATGGAGTACGTGTGGATTGTTGCTTGACCAATAACTCATATTTTTCTTGTTGACGAAGCCATTCAGCCAGAAATGAGCCTCCTTTTGAAGATGATTTTTCGATGAAAATCCGAATCATTTTCAGATTGTTGCTCAGCCCAATCCAAAAACATACGACGATTCTGGTGGTCAGGCGACTTCAGTTCTTGCGTTAATTTGATATTGTAAGGATGTTGGCCAGGATCTTTTCGCAAAATTCGCCATCGTGACGGCACAGAGATGCCCAACGCTTAAGAACGCTGTGTGAGAGACTGATTTTGGTCTTCGGGAAAAAAAATGACGTCGTTTGCTGTCTCTATTGGTCTACTTTTGTAGCGTTTCAATTGCAAACCCCGTTATGATGATAAATCGTAGTACTCTTCTTGTTTAAATCAATACGGAAACTCTCAAAAAGCACATACATAAGCATATTTATAAATACACTCAACCAAACACATCTACCAGGCAACCTAATTAATTTTCGGAAAATCCAAAGGTGAAATTGCAAAACAGTGGAAAAGCTTAACTGAAGGTTTTGGAAATTGGGTTGAACTCGTTAATAGCCATTTGGTGTTGTTGCTGTTACTTTTCCCAATAAAATGTTTTTGCTGTTGTAGCTTTCACCAGTCGCCCACCGCTACCTCCTTCACTGTTGGCAGTCAATCAGGGTATGTAAATATTTTCTAAACCGCTGCCTCTTCAGCTCCTAGTCGTTGGATATCTTATTGTACATACAACTACAAGCGCAAACATTGGCTCCAATCAAAATTTTCTTCAGCACTCAAATATTTAGGGTTTTCGGATTAGATTTCCTTTTTCAGTTAGTGCTTCGCTTTACACATAAAATTTGTACGTACATCTATTTCATATATATTATTACCACCTAGAGATATATGTTTTGGGTGCTTGTTTATAAGCTTAAGGCGTTGGGCCGCACAGACTGCACACATACATACCTGTATAAATACATACACCCATACCTTGAATAAAATACCCACAATCCGGCTTCACTCTTGAATTATTGGATTAATTATTATTCAAAACCAGTTTTAGTTATTTAGTTAGTTTATTGCCTTCAGTCATAAATACTTACATGTACATACTTTGCTACTATATTTAATACAAGCCAAAAATATATTTATTAGGGGTTTATACAAAAATTTAAATGTCCAAAAGCTCTTATTGGTGGCACAATTTCAAAACAACATTGGGTAAAGAAAATTGCAATGGCCATCACCGATCTTTGAACTACATTATTATATTTTAGAATAAACTATAAAAGGCTTTTTTCATATTATGCACACCCTTATTTACTACGGGAACAAAATGTGATAAAAAAAAAAACATGTTCGATGTTAGCTAACGTCAAAAATTATAGTTATGCTGATGTCATCCGTTTATGTATCCAGTTTATGCCTGGAAAGGAGATAGAATTATATACTATGCCCACAAAATATGGTGACATTGTATTTATTTTGAAAATTCTTTATTTATTCTTCCAAATCAATTTCATCCCCTTCAAAGTAATCCCCTCCCGATGCAATGCACTTATGCCAAC